>NC_074725.1:32090002-32227502 GCF_947242115.1 Biomphalaria glabrata | reverse complement strand
GCTAGGACAAATTTGTACAAATGCTCTTTCTTCCCTAGTTCTATTAGAGCATGGAATGGGTTGCCCGAGTCAGCCATGAAAACCAAGGACTTGGCAGAATTTAAGTTATTGGTTAACTTGCATGACTAGATGCATGACGCGTAGGACGTAACGTCTCTATTATATACGATAAGATAAGAAGTAACGACTGTTTTATATAAGAAAAGAAGTAACGTCTGTATTATATAAGTTAAGAAAAGAAGTAACGTCTGTATCATATAAGATAAGTGACGTCTGTACCGTATATGTATATATATATATATATATATATATATATATATATATATATATATATATATATATATATATATAACATGTTGATAAGTATATAAGATAAGTGACGTCTGTTTTTTTTTTAATATAAGATAAGTGACGTCTGTATTATATAAGATAAGATAAGTGACGTCTGTATTTTATAAGATAAGAAAAGTGACGTCTGTATTATATAAGGTAAGATAAGTGACGCCTGTATTATATAACATAAGATAAGAAGTAACGTCTGTATTATATAAGATAAGAAGTCACTCACCTGTAATCACTCCGTACGTAATGTACAACAAAGAGAAGTGGGGCATGTACGCGGTCAGGATGAAGCCCAGGGCCGTCAGCAGCCCTCCCATGAAGACCACCTTACGACTGTTGAACCTCTGTGCCAACATGTTAGCCGGAAGACCTGACAAAAAACGAAATAATGTTCAAATACACATTTTATAATAAAAACAGTTTTACCGAATAGATTCGTATAATTAGATGTATAGATTTTCATTTTTTAAAAATTTGAGGCAAATCTATGAATAGCAAACTTTTTGGCGTATCCGGAGAAATAGAATGCGGAAGTATTGATAAAATTTGGAATTTTGTATACCATAAAACAATTTTTTTTACAATCAACTTAGGCTGAGTGCTAAAACGCGTGGATTCCAAACCAGATGATCTCGGTTCGAATCTCGGCAAAAACTGGGAGTTTGATTTATGGGATTTTTTTCAGGACGCATCTTAAGAAAACAGAATCTAATGGGTACCAGGCATTAGTTGGGGAAAGTAAAGGCGTTTGGTCGTTGTACTGGTCACATGACAACCAAGTTAACCGTCAGCCATTTATCGCGAGGTCTGCTTTTTCTTGTTTTTTCTTGAGATCAAATTAGAAATCAACATCTAAACTAAAAGTAGATCACATCAACTCTGTTTGAGTGAGGTTCAAATCCCCCTCTTGCAAAAGCCCTGAACTGAAAACCCTGATATTTTGTGTGGTGCATTGTGTCCCCAATCAGTTCAAGAAGTTGTGCCAAGATAAGATAACTGCGGTAGACTTTAGTATAAAAATCTACATTGACCTAGTAACAGTTCTTATATAGGAGACGAGGAATTCTAGAATTGGGCGGTTTTAAAAGGTAACACCAAACGCATGCATATCAAGGAGGTCAGTTGCTCGTTGCGATAGAGACATAGTTGCGTTGTAAACTTAAGCTGCATGGTCGTGTGAAGTGGCTTCAACTGTTGTCATGACGATCCCTTGTTAAAATCTTCCCGCTGCTATAACCTACAGTTTGAAAGGGGTTTTGGTTTTGGCGCAATAAAATGTATACACGTATACACAAATTCTTCTTTAAAAAAGGTCTTCAATCAAGTTTATAATCAAGTCTTCAATCAAGTTCGTAATCAGGTCCTTAATCAAGTCACAATACTTTAATTAAGTCTTTAATCAAGTCATACGTCTTAAATCGTCCATAATCAAGTCTTTAATCAAGTCTTTAATCAAGTCTTTTATCAAGTCACAATACTTTAATTAAGTCTTTAATCAAGTCACAATACTTTAATTGAGTCTTTAATCAAGTCACAATACTTTGATTAAGTCTTTAATCAAGTCACAATACTTTAATTAAGTCTTTAATCAAGTCACAATACTTTAATTAAGTCTTTAATCAAGTCATAAGTCTTTAATCGTCCATAATCAAGTCTTTAATCAAGTCTTTAATCAAGTCTTTAATCAAGTGACAAGTCTGTAATCATGTTTGTAATCAAGTCTTTAATCAAATAACGAGTCTTCAATCCTTAAATCAAGTCTTTAATCAAGCCTTTAATCAAGTTTTTAATTGAGTCTTTAATCAAGTCTTTAATCAAGTCTTAAAGAAAAGCTTCACTTTTATTTCCTCATGGCATACGAAAAATATTCCCCGGTTAATTGGGCGCCTTACCTAGAGCCATCATTAAGGTGAAAGCCATGCCTTGTATGATGCCAAGCTCCTTGGCCTGTACATGGTACTTCTCCTGGAGCTCTACGAAAAGAACGCCAAAAGACTTGATGCCTCCAACCACAAGTACGTGCATCCCGAAGCAAGCTGAAACAAATAGGTCAAAGGTCAAGACGAAAGCTGAAACAAACAGGTCAAAGGTCAAGACGAAAGCTGATCCACAATTAGTATTGAACTAAAAGCAAGTTAGAAACTAGCCCAAATGTCTAGTGTATATAAATAAGTGAAAACAAGCGAGCCTAAATGTCTAGTGTATATAAATAAGTGAAAACAGAAGCGAGCCCAAATGTCTAGTGTATATAAATAAGTGAAAACAGAAGCGAGCCCAAATGTCTAGTATATATAAATATATGAAAACAGAAGAGAGCCCTAATGACTAGTTTATATAAATAAGTGACAACAGAAGCAAGCCCAAATGTCTTAAGTATATAAATAAGTGAAAACAAGCGAGCCCAAATGTCTAGTATATATAAATAAGTGAAAACAGAAGCGAGCCTAAATGTCTAGTGTATATAAATAAGTGAAAATAGAAGCGAGCCCAAATGTCTAGTGTATATAAAGAAGTGAAAACAGAAGCAAGCCTAAATGTCCAGTGTATATAAATAAGTGAAAACAGAAGTGAGCCCTAATGTCTAGTGTACATAAATAAGTGAAAACAGAAGCAAGCCTAAATGTCCAGTGTATATAAATAAGTGAAAACAAGCGAGCCTAAATGTCTAGTGTATATAAATAAGTGAAAACAGAAGCGAGCCCAAATGTCTAGTGTATATAAAGAAGTGAAAACAGAAGCAAGCCCAAATGTCTTAAGTATATAAATAAGTGAAAACAGAAGCGAGCCTAAATGTCTAGTGTATATAAATAAGTGAAAACAAAAGCGAGTCCAAATGTCTAGTGTATATAAATAAGTGAAAACAAGCGAGCCTAAATGTCTAGTGTATATAAATAAGTGAAAACAGAAGCGAGTCCAAATGTCTAGTGTATATAAATAAGTGAAAACAAGCGAGCCTAAATGTCTAGTGTATATAAATAAGTGAAAACAGAAGCGAGTCCAAATGTCTAGTGTATATAAATTAGTGAAAACAAGCGAGCCTAAATGTCTAGTGTATATAAATAAGTGAAAACAGAAGCAAGCCCAAATGTCTAGTGTATATAAATAAGTGAAAACAGAAGCGAGCCTAAATTTCTAGTGTATATAAATAAGTGAAAACAGAAGCAAGCCCAAATGTCCAGTGTATATAAATAAGTGAAAACAAGCGAGCCTAAATGTTTAGTGTTATAAATAAGTGAAAACAGAAGCAAGCCCAAATGTCTAGTGTATATAAATAAGTGAAAACAAGCGAGCCTAAATGTCTAGTGTATATAAATAAGTGAAAACAGAAGCGAGCCCAAATGTCTAGTGTATATAAAGAAGTGAAAACAGAAGCAAGCCCAAATGTCTTAAGTATATAAATAAGTGAAAACAAGCGAGCCTAAATGTCTAGTGTATATAAAGAAGTGAAAACAGAAGCAAGCCCAAATGTCTTAAGTATATAAATAAGTGAAAACAGAAGCGAGCCTAAATGTCTAGTGTATATAAATAAGTGAAAACAAAAGCGAGTCCAAATGTCTAGTGTATATAAATAAGTGAAAACAAGCGAGCCTAAATGTCTAGTGTATATAAATAAGTGAAAACAGAAGCGAGTCCAAATGTCTAGTGTATATAAATTAGTGAAAACAAGCGAGCCTAAATGTCTAGTGTATATAAATAAGTGAAAACAGAAGCAAGCCCAAATGTCTAGTGTATATAAATAAGTGAAAACAGAAGCGAGCCTAAATTTCTAGTGTATATAAATAAGTGAAAACAGAAGCAAGCCCAAATGTCCAGTGTATATAAATAAGTGAAAACAAGCGAGTCTAAATGTTTAGTGTTATAAATAAGTGAAAACAGAAGCAAGCCCAAATGTCTAGTGTATATAAATAAGTGAAAACAAGCGAGCCTAAATGTCTAGTGTATATAAATAAGTGAAAACAGAAGCGAGCCCAAATGTCTAGTGTATATAAAGAAGTGAAAACAGAAGCAAGCCCAAATGTCTTAAGTATCTAAATAAGTGAAAACAAAAGCGAGTCCAAATGTTTAGTGTATATAAATAAGTGAAAACAGAAGCGAGTCCAAATGTCTAGTGTATATAAATAAGTGAAAACAAACGAGCCTAAATGTCTAGTGTATATAAATAAGTGAAAACAGAAGCAAGCCCAAATGTCTAGTGTATATAAATAAGTGAAAACAGAAGCGAGCCTAAATTTCTAGTGTATATAAATAAGTGAAAACAGAAGTGAGCCCTAATGTCTAGTGTACATAAATAAGTGAAAACAGAAGCAAGTCCAAATGTCTAGTGTATATAAATAAGTGAAAACAGAATCGAGCTCAAAAGCCTGTTATACATAAACTAGTGAAGAGTCTAATAAGATCGTTTGCAGTTTATAACAAAGCTATGCGGTTATTAAAATGGATATTAATACTGAAGAGCAGCGGTTCTCAACCATTTATGCTCGGCGACCCCTTTTTACAACCCCCCATTCTGCTACGCCCCCCCGACACCCACATACAGCAATAGAAGAGTAGGCAAAAACAATCCATATTTTCAATGGTCTTAAGCGACCCCTGGCAAATGGTCAATCGACCCCCAAAGGGGGTCGCGATCCACAGGTTGAGAACCCCTGCTGTAGAGCGTGTCTCCCGTTCTCTCCTACTCCTATGTTAGTCTCAGTGCTCTCTGAAGCAATCTTTTTTTTTTTTTTTTTTTTTGCGGACAGTGGGAGGGAGGGGTATCTGCTCTAAGGCTCCCGTGCAGTGGCGTAGCTATGGTGGGGGAATGGGGGAGGGGGAAGAATTTGAAAATACCCCTCGAGGGGAGGGGCTTCCAAATGAGTTTTTGAGATGTGTTTCCCTTACATATTAAATATTACGCCATTATCTCATGTCATGATGTCGAATGTGAAAATGCAGGGGCGCCTAAAGGGGTCAAGCCCCCCCCCCGGCCCCAAATGATAACAAATTCCAAGCTACGCCACTGCTTTTTAACTCTCAGTAGATGCAACTCAGCTCCAGTCAAATTGCAATTAAAATTGCTGATTAACATCGGGATTCAAACTCTAGCCTTCTAGTTAGGGTAGCTAAGCGTTTCTTTTCCCACTCAGTCACACATCCAACATTTTGTAAGGAGGGTTTGGCATAGTAAAAGCGTTAATCTTAATGACTTTGATCTGTGGCATAGCTAGGGGGGAGGGGAGAATTTGAAAATCCCACCGGGCCCCCACTTAAAGGGTCCCCCACTTAAAGGGGGCCCCCAAATTAGTATTTTTTACAAAAAAAATTAAATATTACGCAAAATGCAGGGGCCCCCATGAGGTCCAGCCCACCGGGCACCCAAATGATGGCGAATTCCTAGCCACGCCCCTGACTTTGATGTTTGAGTTATCCGCCACTGCTGTAAGTCATTCCTACCTACAACGATGACCCAAGCCCATCCTCTGTCAATCGGGATGCCGTAGGGGTTGTCCTCTCTCTTGGGCTGGACCTTCACGTCCAGCCCGTTGGCGTTTTTGTCCACTCGAATGCTTCCGTTGACCCCGTTCGGTACCTTCAGGAGCGCTTTGTCCTGATCCGCCATCTTGTCTTGATTCTCTGTGGTCATTTCAGTCGCTTGCCGGCGTGACCGGGCAGCTTGACTCATCTAGGTACCCACGTCTGTAGGCACTCTGCGATTAAACAAATCAAGCAATAGAACAAAAAAAAAAACTTTTTAAAAACAAAGCTTTTTTAAAGGAATGAACCGGTAATTGCTACTATTTACTGAAAATAACAGGGTTTATCTTCCTTTCTGCTTTATAAAATAAAATAAATAAATTATTTATTGAATGATTAACTTATTGGTTAATTTTTTTGGATTGATTCATGTATTGTCATCGACTATGAATAATTATGCAAAATTTTAACTTGATCCGAGAATGGGAAGTGGGAGAAATACATACATAACGAAAGCAATAGGAGATTAAATCCATATATACATTCAGATCTCTATTTGAGTAGCATTTATTTCCCGTATTTCGATATTAAACCAAATAATAAGTCAAGAACGATTTATTAACTGATTATTTTTTTTTATTGATTTATGTCTTGTCATGATCTATGAACAATTGTGCAAAGTTTTAACTTAATTCGAGAATGGGAAATGGGAGAAAAAAACACGTTCAAACTTTTCACGAGACAGACAGACAGACATACAGACAGAGTGAGATGATATAAGCTTTGCAAAAAGAGATATACTCAAAAGAAAATTAAGTGCATAAATACCCTATATATTGCTATAACCCTAGTGGCGGACTGAAAGGGTTAATGTTTGGGCGGCCTACTGACACACGTGATTCAGGCCAATCACACAGGTCAAGGGCTGGTGAACAAGGGACATTACTGCTAATGCAGGCAATATGACCAATGTTATGGTCATGTGAGCACAAAGCCTTTACAGACCCAGAGACAGTGTGTTAGAAAGGACAGTAGAGTCCAGGACAGCAAGCAGTAAGGACTGTGTGCTAGAAAGTGAGTCCTCGAAAATGTAGCTGTACGAGCTAGAGCGTGACCTCCGTGTAAGTCGAAGGCGCCGGCTAGAGAGACTTATCTTATTTAATACAGACGTTACTTCAAAAAGGAAGATGATTACGTCCTACGCGTCATGCATTTAGCCATGCATATTAACCAATGTCACTGGTTTTCCTGGCTAGCTCAGGCAACCCATTCCATGCTCTAATAGCACTAGGGAAGAAGGAGTATTTGTACAAATTTGTCCTAGCATATGGGACGAGGAATGTGCCTTTATCTTTGTGTCTTTCAGAGTATTTTATTAAACTTATTGAGACTTGTAGTGATTAGTTAGGCAGTTCTGTAGTAAAGAAAAGCATTTGAAGTTAGTGTCGCCAATTGTGTTTATTGGCTGTTGTTGATGTAATGGTAACTAAACCGCCACATTGTTTATTGAAGCTCTTGTTGTCAAGTTATTGATGTTTTAGATGTGTTGTGTTGTGTTTAGCAGTGTTTACAGAAGGCCCGATTAGGAGAGAGAACGTAACATTATACTTTCAATGGAAACAAATTAAACACGCGACGAAAATATTAACAATATGTTACTGTCCAGTGAACCAATTGTCGTGAACCACTAATTGTGAACCAATGGTCGGTGAACCAGTAAAGTAAATAATATTTTTTTTAAGGCCTCAACTTACACTGAGGGAGAGGTGCGGGAGAAATAACGTGTAAAATTATTTAAGGGGACAAAACCCTACATATTTATCCATATCTGTGAATACTGAAGGTTCAATTTTCCTTGTTGGTATCATGCAAAATAATTAATTAGCAGTAATTAATTAATTAATTTTTAATTAATGATTCATGCTTTGTCTATGCCAATGAATAATTGTGCAAAAGTTTTAACTTGATCCGAGAATGTGTGTGTAGGAGAAATAACGTGTACAATCTTTTTACGTGACGGACAGACAGACAAGAATGAGTTGATATAAGCTTGGTAACTAGAGATAATTTTATCTACCACCAAAATTTCATTCCACCAAAATTGAATTTAAATAATCATAGACATTAACTCTAGCAACATAAAAGAATGGACGGGCCTGCTATTGAAAGAGGTTCTAAGGTAGAAGACAGAGAGGAATGGAGAAAGACGGTCGACAAATCTTGCATGATGCCCCAACGGTCCAACAGACTAAGGGATAGGTAAAGGTAATAGATGTTGTCAGTTTTTATTATTTTCTAATTGTTCTGTCCTTGAAACTGCTAAGCGTACACTTATCCACTCCTCATTATAAGATGCTTATCATTGTTAGCCTTTTTTTCTTTTAAGCTCCCAGCGATATGAGAATCAATAGGGCACAGATTATCAATGCGGCGGGTACACAGTAAGTAGCCTCCCCCTTGCCCAGCCCAGACATCGAGTTATTTCCCCTCAACATGCCATATCTTCGCAAGACGTCTGCGTCGCCCGGATAGAGCTCAGACACGAATGTTCCAGAACGCAACGGTAAATTACTGTGTCTGCGTGTTGCAGACGTCCTCTCACCGGAAGTCCTTCGTGCCCTGGACAAAGAACTATCCACAGTAAACCAATCATACACTTTTGGTAGCAATACCATTTGAAAAAAAGGACACAAAAAAAGTTGTCCAACTTCATTTAAATAAATAGGGAGTGTTGAATATAGATTATTCTGTAATTATTATTCACCACATGTATCACTCTCCCTTCTCTGGAGATTAGAAATCTTGTACTTCTGCTTAGCAGACGACAGAGAACTCTAAGACGCAGTTTTCGGTGACTTTAGTAAATGAGCGTACTTATTCAGGACAAAAAAATAACTAGGCATAGGAATCGGCATACAAATGTTTTGATTTACCTTGCCTTCTGTTCTACTTCTAATTTTACAATACCTCTATTCAACTCATAACTTCGTCGAAACTTCTGGGTAGGAAAAACGGTCTAGGTGGACACGGATAATATAATAATAATAAGAAGAAGAAGAAGAAAAACAAAGAAAATATGGGAACCTAGGCTTGGAGATTAAGCGTCTATGGAAATTGTCCAAAATAACAATATACCCAATTGTCATATCAACCGAGGGGATGATAACAACTGACCTCACAGACACCTTCAAGGCCCTTAACATTCCTAGGAACATCTTCGTTGCCTGTCAGAGGGCGGTACTGCTGCAGACCTGCCACATCACCAGAAAATTCCTGAGTGGAAACTGTTAAAGGGACTACGATGAATTTTTTTTCTCTTTAGCGAAACTCGACCCTGGCATCGCCAGAGAATGACTACTCGTTAATTTATAACATAATAATAATAATAGTTTTTATATAGCACTACTTTTAAGCTTATAGCTTGCTCAGAGCGCTATGGTCCAATCTCATTTGTGGACCAGTGGGGGGGGGAAGGGGGCATCTGGGAGAGGATTTTCCGTTTAGGCCCCCTTTATAGGTAGTCAAGCCAAGTTCAAGTTTACTTAGCCTCACGACCACGCATCCACGGAGCTCGAAAACGGCTCAAACGATTTTACTAGAAATTTGACAGTCGATGTATATCGTTGGGAAAAGAATTACTAGCTCGTTGGCCACACTGAAAAAAAATATCTAATTTTTCAAAATTAAAAAAAAAAAAAAAAGAAATTTAAACTTGGCTAGAGAACGAGAAATATATTTACTTTAAATGGACTATATGTCTTTCGGTCTTTCCGCATTAGTTGAAGAATTTAATAAATTTGTGCGCATCGTCTTCCAAGTCTAGATCTAAAAGGCCTATCATTGGAATATTGTACAGTGTAGTAGATCTATACATTATTAACCAGGATTCTTTCTCATGTGTGTGTGTGTGTGTCATGGAGTGTGTGTGTGTGTGTGTTATGGAGTGTGTGTGTGTGTGTGTCATGGAGTGTGTGTGTTATGGAGTGTGTGTGTGTTATGGGGTGTGTGTGTGTGTGTGTGTCATGGAGTGTGTGTGTGTGTGTTATGGAGTGTGTGTGTGTGTTATTGAGTGTGTGTAAGTGTGTGTGTTATGGAGTGTGTGTGTGTGTTATGGAGTGTGTGTGTGTTTATATGGTGACGAGGGGAAGAGGTTAGCGATTGGTTTGCGGATGATGCAACATAGGTGGCATTGTCGTCAGCGGTCTTAATTAGGACAGACGACCCCAGAACGTGAGACTGAAAGGTTGAGTCTCTGTAGTGAGTTACATTTTGTTAAAAGATATTATTACTATTTATTTTTATCTCATGTCAACCTGATTTTATCTATAGTTTAATAAAAGTTACATTTTGTTTCTTTCACAAAAGGAAGTTATTCAAGTTTTTTAGAAGTTTTATTAGTCAAGATATATTACGCCTACAGCTGTTTAGATGTCTACCAGCAGTTTGGTCCTACAAGTCAACGACCGTCAACAGCAAAGGGGATTGGGGAGGGGTACAAAAATGTTCCCAATCTTTTTAAATCTAACATTCATTAACTCTTTCTCTCCGTAATTATTTACCACATTCTGTTGGAATCAACGTTGGTATCGTCTGTTAGGAGAGAAAGGGTTAATTATTAGGAGGGGAGAAAAAAGTCGCTCTATAAGTTGTAACAGGGAGAGTTTTTAATGATTTTCTTGTTACGAATCTGTTTGATAAAACCTTCGTCTCGATGCATAATGATTGTATCAGATTCCGCAAAAAAAAAAAAAAAAACTCGCATGAGAAGGTACAAGATACATAAAACATTTATCTTATCTTATACATTACGTTTCTCTTATAAGAGAAAAAAGATATAGAAGAACAAATGGGGGGGGGGGGGATAATTTTACAGTCTCAAAATGATTGCGTGGAAGAGATTAGGAGAAAATAAATCTTGGAGAATATTTATGTAGCTTCTTACTGCACGACTTAAGGTTCTTAATAACTCACACTTCTGCGTGTAGGGAGTAGGATTGAAATATAGATAATAAGCAAAGTAGACTTTCAAAAATAAAACAGACTTTAGACTATAAAACAGACTATAGACTTTAAAAACAGACTTTAAAAACAGACTTTAGGGTCTTAACCTATACACAGTTCCAAATTATAAAAAAAAAAAGACTTTGGACTGTAAAACAGACTTTAGACTATAAAATAGATTTGTCCTCTATTGTCAAGTTTTGTCCTCTTTTTGTCCTCCTTTTTCAAGCTTTGTCCTCCTTTCAAACATATCTTGTCAAGCGTTGTCTTCTATCCTCCTTTTCTTTTTCACCAAGCTTCGTCCTCTTTTCGTCCTCTTGTGTAAAACTTTGTCCTCCTTTTTGTCCTCTTTTGTAAAAACTTTGTCCTCCATTTTTGTCCTCTTCTGGGTGTGCAGGTATCTGGTAATCTATTTGTTACCGTAGTTGATTGTGTTAAGCGGAGAGTTCCACTCTACCAGGCCATAGGTTTTTTGTCTGAATAAGAAAACTCTTTAAACAAAGAGATGAAAGAGAACAAAGAGATCTTTCGAGTCTGCTGTCAAAAATTCTGGTAAAACCCCGATTCTCGCCATACTTTATTCATCTCTTTCAAAAGTCAGACTAAAAAGCATGAAATAGATCTGACTCTTGAAAATCTCAGGGATTTTGATGGCAATCGAAAAATAATGAACAGCAGGGCTAGATGTTGAAAAATTTTTGCATGAAAACTATTTGTTTTGTTTATATATATAATATAAAGACATTCTTAGCAAAGGGGCGTAATCAATAAACATGTTTTTTGCAAAAGTAGTTACCGTAAGTTTAAATAAATAGGAAACATCTTAAAAACAACTGATATGTCAAAAGTATAAGAAACAAAACATATTTAGTTCAATCAAAGGTTATTGTACATTTCATTGCAACTAGCAGGCATATAGTTAACTGATATTTTTTTAAAGTTCTTACAACACTTTCAAAACAATCAAATGTAAAATATATACCTGTCAATAGTACAATTTGTATTGTGAACATTGTTGTACCATAAATTGCTAATCGCCAATCTATAAATTCGCGATGGTTTGCTTATTTAGTAATCTGTCAGCACCAAAGTTTCACTAATGGTGTAGCACCAACGTTTCACTAATGGTGTCTAATGACTCTAATCGAACCTATCCGATATTGCCACATTACAGCAGCCCCCCCCCCCCCCTAGCCCTAGGCCACCTCCAGTTTCTCGGTAGCCCCATTGCTCTAAGCAAAAGCCTCAATGTTATCTGACACCGTGTTTGGTAACCTCGGCCTGCTGGCATCATAAGCCTTCCACACATGTAACACAGGCAGCATCTCAGCAAACAAAAAGATCCGAACCCAATCCTTTGGGTAATCATTCTGTACAGTGGGAAGAAGCCACCAGGGCCGGACGGCAGTGCCGATTCTTTTTCTTAAGTAAATTTTAAAATGCTATTCATGTAAATCCACTTGGGAGTTGGGTAGCTGAGTGACAAAATGCTTGGCTCCCGAACCAAAGGGTTTAAGGTTCGAGTCCTGGTGAAGACTAGGATTTTTAAATTTTGGCATAGCTAGGGCACTTCTAAGAAAAGAGACAGTAAGGCAAAGATACAGGCTGACAGAAAGACCGAAAAGCAAAAGACGAAGAGAGAGAGAGAAAGAAAGACATAGACATGGAGAGAAACAGAAAGACATAGACACTGAGTGACAGACAGACAAAGACACTGAGTGACAGAAAGACAAAGACATGGAGAGAGACACACAAAGACAAAGATATGGAGAGAGAGAGACACACACACACAAAGACAAAGACTTGGAGACACACACACACAAAGACAATGACATGGAGAGAGAGACACACAAAGACAAAGACATGGAGAGAGACACACACAAAGGCATGGAGAGAGAGACACACACAAAGACATGGAGAGAGGGACACACAAAGACAAAGATATGGAGAGAGAGACACACAGAAAGACAAAGACTTGGAGAGAGACACACACAAAGACAATGACATGTAGAGAAAGACACACAAAAACAAAGACATAGAGAGGGAGACACACAAAAAGACATGGAGAGGGAGACACACAAAGACAAAGACATGGAGAGAGAGACACAAAAACAAAGACATGGAGAGAGACACACAAAGACAAAAACATGGAGAGTGACACACACAAAGACAAAAACATGGAGAGTGACACACACAAAGACAAAAACATGGAGAGTGACACACAAAGACAAAAACATGGAGAGTGAGACACACAAAGACAATGACATGTAGAGAAAGACACACAAAGACAAAGACATGGAGAGAGAGACACGCAAAAACAAAGACATGGAGAGGGAGACACACAAAAAGACATGTAGAGAGACACACAAAAACAAAGACATGGAGAGAGAGACACACAAAGACATGGAGAGAGGGACACACAAAGACAAGGACATGGAGAGAGAGACACGCAAAAACAAAGACATGGAGAGAGACACACAAAGACAAAAACATGGAGAGTGAGACACACAAAGACAAGGACATGGAGAGAGACACACAAAGACAAAGACATGGAGAGAGAGACACGCAAAAACAAAGACATGGAGAGGGAGACACACAAAAAGACATGGAGAGAGACACACAAAAACAAAGATATGGAGAGAGACACACAAAGACATGGACATGGAGAGAGAGACACACAAAGACATGAAGAGAGAGACACACAAAGACAAGGACATGGAGAGAGACACACAAAAACAAAAACATGGAGAGAGAGACACACAAAGATAAAGACATGGAGAGAGAGACACACAAAAACAAAGACATGGAGAGAGAGACACACAAAAACAAAGACATGGAGAGTGAGACACACAAAGACAAAGACATGGAGAGAGAGACACACAAAAACAAAGACATGGAGAGTGAGACACACAAAGACAAAGACATGGAGAGAGAGACACACAAAAACAAAGACATGGAGAGTGAGACACACAAAGACAAAGACATGGAGAGAGAGACACACAAAAACAAAGACATGGAGAGAGAGACACACAAAGACAAAGACATGGAGAGTGAGACACACAAAAACAAAGACATGGAGAGTGAGACACACAAAAACAAAGACATGGAGAGAGAGACACACAAAAACAAAGACATGGAGAGTGAGACACACAAAAACAAAGACATGGAGAGAGAGACACACAAAAACAAAGACATGGAGAGAGACACACAAAGACAAAGACATGAAGAGAGAGACACACAAAGACAAGGACATGGAGAGTGAGACACAAAAACAAAGACATGGAGAGTGAGACACACAAAGACAAAGACATGGAGAGAGAGACACACAAAAACAAAGACATGGAGAGAGAGACACACAAAAACAAAGACATGGAGAGAGAGACACACAAAAACAAAGACATGGAGAGTGAGACACACAAAGACAAAGACATGGAGAGAGAGACACACAAAAACAAAGACATGGAGAGTGAGACACACAAAGACAAAGACATGGAGAGAGAGACACACAAAAACAAAGACATGGAGAGTGAGACACACAAAGACAAAGACATGGAGAGAGAGACACACAAAAACAAAGACATGGAGAGAGAGACACACAAAGACAAAGACATGGAGAGTGAGACACACAAAAACAAAGACATGGAGAGTGAGACACACAAAAACAAAGACATGGAGAGAGAGACACACAAAAACAAAGACAGGGAGAGTGAGACACACAAAAACAAAGACATGGAGAGAGAGACACACAAAAACAAAGACATGGAGAGAGACACACAAAGACAAAGACATGAAGAGAGAGACACACAAAGACAAGGACATGGAGAGTGAGACACAAAAACAAAGACATGGAGAGAGAGACACAAAAACAAAGACATGGAGAGTGACACACAAAGACAAAGACATGGAGAGAGAGACACAAAAAAAAAACATGGAGAGTGACACACACAAAGACAAAAACATGGAGAGTGACACACACAAAGACAAAAACATGGAGAGTGACACACAAAGACAAAAACATGGAGAGTGAGACACACAAAGACAAGGACATGGAGAGAGACACACAAAGACAAAGACATGGAGAGAGAGACACACAAAAAGACATGGAGAGAGACACACAAAAACAAAGATATGGAGAGAGACACACAAAGACATGGACATGGAGAGAGAGACACACAAAGACATGAAGAGAGAGACACACAAAGACAAGGACATGGAGAGAGACACACAAAAACAAAAACATGGAGAGAGAGACACACAAAGACAAAGACATGGAGAGAGAGACACACAAAAACAAAGACATGGAGAGTGAGACACACAAAGACAAAGACATGGAGAGAGAGACACACAAAAACAAAGACATGGAGAGTGAGACACACAAAGACAAAGACATGGAGAGAGAGACACACAAAAACAAAGACATGGAGAGTGAGACACACAAAGACAAAGACATGGAGAGAGAGACACACAAAAACAAAGACATGGAGAGAGAGACACACAAAGACAAAGACATGGAGAGTGAGACACACAAAAACAAAGACATGGAGAGTGAGACACACAAAAACAAAGACATGGAGAGAGAGACACACAAAAACAAAGACATGGAGAGTGAGACACACAAAAACAAAGACATGGAGAGAGAGACACACAAAAACAAAGACATGGAGAGAGACACACAAAGACAAAGACATGAAGAGAGAGACACACAAAGACAAGGACATGGAGAGTGAGACACAAAAACAAAGACATGGAGAGAGAGACACAAAAACAAAGACATGGAGAGAGACACACAAAGACAAAAACATGGAGAGTGAGACACACAAAGACAAAGACATGAAGAGAGAGACACACAAAGACAAGGACATGGAGAGAGACACACACAAAGACAAATACATGGAGAGAGAAACACACACAAAGACAAAAACATGGAGAGAGAGACACACACAAAGACAAATACATGGAGAGAGAAACACACAAAGAGCCAGAGAGATTTCTAAACATAGCCCGATTAATAAGGCCCAAATGATTTATAAGAGATAAAATTCTTCTTTGTCTTTCTGTCTCTTTGTCTTTCTGTCCATTTCTCTTTGTCTTTGTCTCACTCTCTGTCATTATACTTCTTTCTCTCTCTCTCTCTCTGCCTTTCGTTATTCTTTTTTTATCTTTCCTTCTCTCTCTCTCTCTCTCTCTCTCTCTCTCTCTCTATTTTATTGTTTTGTCTACGCAACCTGGCACTTAAAAAACTAAAAAATGAAAACAACAGTATTTGCCCAAGTCAATCACCTTTCAGGTTTTTAGCTGTTTATTAGATCTAATTATAGCCAGACAGACTAATTAACTGTCGGTTATTGTACGTTCCAGTTTAGGGCCACATTTATCTAGTTAATTGCTGTTGCAATAATTAATAATGAACTTGACAACTTTACAAACAGGGAAATACGATTCTCAAACAGTGCTGCCTCGAATCTAGATGTAATCTATGTTGATGTAATCTATGTTACATCTACGTAAAAATGTAATCAAAGTGTAATAAGAAATAAAGGAACACTGAAGAGTGACCTAAAACAAGGCTTTATTCAACTAGAACGACACATGAACTGACGAAAGAG
This sequence comes from Biomphalaria glabrata, assembly GCF_947242115.1. Taxonomy (NCBI): domain Eukaryota; kingdom Metazoa; phylum Mollusca; class Gastropoda; family Planorbidae; genus Biomphalaria; species Biomphalaria glabrata. The sequence continues at coordinate 32,211,099 of NC_074725.1, read as the reverse complement.
ACTTGGACAGTAGCACACTAGATCAATGTTGTGAACACATTCTCACGACGTTACACAAACATAAACAAATAGTAACTATTTCACCACACAAAGCTTACATAATCTTTCAATAAACTTCTAGGGAAATACGATGGTTTTACAAAGTTTAGAATTTGACAAAATAAAATTCTGCGTAAGAAGTTGTATTAGTAAGCATATTATCATTTTTTTAAATGCTTAGAAACATCTATATTTAGTGAATTAGTAAATTCTTGACATCTAAAAAAAATGAAGTTCTTTGAGTTTTTTTTAGATTTTTTTTTTTTTAGGTTGAGCATACGTCACTTCACTCAACAATACTGAACTCAAATCTAGATCTAACCAATAGTATCACTTCATTTTTACAGTGGCTGTTAGTGATGGTCTAGTCCAGTAATGCCCAGCATAAACCGACCTACGGGCCATTTTAATTTCCGACACTGGTGTCGCGGGCCAGATAAAGGACATGTACAAAAGCGAAATGAAATTGACATGAAACTATTTGATTAGAAACCCCCTGGATCTAGCACTTACATTCATTAATGGGATATTAGTATCTTTTTTTTTTTTCATGCGTCAGAAAATGGCTTCATTTCTGTCACATACTAGTTTTAGAACCACTGTGACACAAAGTGAGTTGATAGTCATTTGATAGTCATTTGATAGTCATTTGACTATGTCATTTGACTATGTCATTTGATAGTCATTTGATAGTCATTTGACTATGTCATTTGATAGTCATTTGATAGTCATTTGATAGTCATTTGACTATGTCATTTAACTATGTCATTTGATAGTCATTTGATAGTCATTTGATAGTCATTTGATAGTCATTTGATAGTCATTTGATAGTCATTTGATATTCATTTGACTATGTCACATACTAGTTTTAGAACCACTGTGACAATTTCTCTACTAAAAATATGAGCAACAGTGTAGCTAGCTTTACCAACGATTCATTTTCTTGTCTCTTTTTAGTAAATATTCACATTATTCTTCCAATCTCTAAAAGTCTAAACCTAGTTTAACAATTTTTTTTATTCGAATGACATCAGAGTCCCATTTCAGAAACGCACAAGTGTTAAAAGGTTAATAGTGAGGGCCCTAAAGTAGGTATAGATGCATTTTTCAACCTTTTTTACGGAAAAAAAGGGTTGGGGGAGGGGGGGATTTTCTACACTTTGTTCTGACGTTTCAACGGGACGGATAGAACCACGTCGCGGGCCGGATGTAGCCCGCGGGCCGTATTTTGGGCATCGCTGGTCTAGTCCATAGCTAAGATCGTCACTTGTACAGTTATGTAAGTCTAAAACCATAAAAATAACCTACTCGAGAAAAAAAAGTAACATTTTCATCCACACCCCTCCCTGTTCCAAGAAAAAGTAAATAGATCGTGTGTCCGACTGATTCTAACAAACTGGTCAGTGTAAGCAGGGCCGGTCCTAGCAATTGCGGGGCCCTATGCGAAACTGATTGCGCGGGGCCTAGTCTGGGTGGGAATAAGGATAATAAGTGAAAATTAAGATTTTGTATTAGAAAATACATTCAGCTTTGCATTTTATTCATTCTTTACTAAGGTCAAAATAGCGATAAAGTTATCTTTACTTTAAGAGCCTTGCAACCTATGGTATATTTATATGTCAGTTACTATAAAAGTAACTAAGGTATTGGAACTTTCGGTTAAGGGGAAAATTCGTCCGATTATTACATTTTATTACATGAAAGCTGACAATGGTCTTTTTAGGATTAGCGTTTTCCGTAATGAAATGACACACAAATGTTAATTTTGTCAATTTTTCATGAGATTTTTATGAGTTTTTCAGGACATTTCCAGAAATTTTTCGTATATATTTTGCAATTAATAATTACACATAGGTTTAGCGCGGGGCCTATGAAAGCGCGGAGCCCACTGCGACCGCATAGGTTGCAGTGGCCTAAGACCGACCCTGAGTGTAAGGCTAGCCTAGAACTTTTAGTAGTCATGACAAGACGACCACGCGATAGTACTGGCATTACGTTGAGCGGTGAGGCTAAAAAAAAAAATACACACAGACACGGATAGTCAGGCGTGTAGATCTACTCTTTAAAAGTCCAACTGATGTTAACAACCTAGTCAAATATATCTGAGCTACACAAATAGGCCATCCACATAGAAACCCACTCAAAATCTGACCGTTTTGGATGTGCAGAAAAATTTCCTCAGAAAAAACATCCATTAGAAGTTATTATTGAAAATAAAATAAAAAAGGATAATAAATTCATTATCTACAATTTAAAACACATATTATATTACAATTGCACAACCATCGGCGTTTCCCTTTAACTCTTTCTCTCCTAACTGACGAGACTAGCGCTGATTCCACCAGAATGTGGTAAATAATTACGGAGAGAAAGAGTTAATAAACATTTCTCTTATGGGTTCACTAAGGCTGACAATGCCATGTTTGTTTTTTTTTTAATTTACTCGAATTTATAGCCAAATTTAAATTTATTTATTTATTTACATTGCAAAAATTAGAACGATCAAACTAGAGTTTCCCCCCATGTGGCCAACGAGGTAGAAATTCTTTTCTCTGCGATATAAATCGACTGTTAAAATTATGGGAAAATCGTTAGAGCCGTTTTCGAGATCCGTGTCCAGGTTCCACCCTCCACAAACCCTACAGCTTCCAGGTTCCATGAAGTTCTTTACATGTATTGTAAGTATCAGAATGAAGACTGTAAAGCTGGAGCGTGAAGTTAGCTGGTAAGGGCAAATAACTCGTTGAGAAGGTAGAAAAATGTGCTAAGCAAGGTGCTATAAACCAGAGGCGTAGTGAGCGAAACGTTTGCCCGGGGCATCGTGCCCATTTGCACCCCCCCCCCTCACTACGACTCTGCTATTTACTTAAAATAAACTTCTGTCTACTTGTATTGTGGTGGATATATGAACTTCCCCCCCCCCTACAACTAGATATTTTACACACACACACACGCGCGCGCGCGCGCACACACACACAAACACACACACAAATGCACTATTAAACCGAACTGATGGTCGAGAGGACAAGTGCGCTTGAACTTGGCTTGGCTTGGCTACCTAGAAGGGGGCTCGAGGTTCAGACACCCGACTCGGGCAGAGTTGTGTTTACTGATCGCTTAAAGGCAGCACGGAAACCAACTCCTAGATACCTCCTCCCCCCCCCCCCACCGGTCCAAATCTCGTGCAGCTCAGTTTCTAGGACCGACGTCATCACGAGGGTGTGATATAGCCAGCACAACGAGCAACCAAACCTTTTTTTTTCTTACCTCAAATAAAACCAGGTACCCATTAGAGTCGTATAGGCTAGGGGACTGTCACGAGTCGAGTCTGTGACCTATTTCGACCAGTTTCTAGAAGTTCGAGGTCAAACCAGTGCAAGTGCCCAGCGTAAAAAAGTTAATTTTAGGTATCCAATCAAAGAAAGAGGTTAAGGAAAAAAATAGCACACGTCAGTCCTTGAATCTGGAATGTACGATTAAGAAAGGTATAAATTAAGGGAAAGTCAGTTAGATGGGGTCCTCGCTTAGTCCTCGATTAGTAATGGTTATAAGTTTTGTGATATTAGCGGGTCCATTAGTTAAAGTTTTATTAGTTGAAGTTGAAGTTATACTAAGTGAAGTTTCATGTATCTTTAAGTTTTATTTATGAAGTATCAAGTCAAGTTGTTATTGTATTGAGAAGTTAATTTGATGTGAAAGTTGAATAAGTATTATTAAAGAAGTTTTAAGAAAATACAGAGAGATGTTTCTTTCTTCATTTCATATGAATTTATCAACTTATTAACACAATCCTCGGCCTGTTTATCACAGGGACATCCTAAAGGGGTCTCAAATTTTACTGTACATGTCTTTACAGGGACTCAAACTCAATGTGTTCTTCTGTTACAAAGTAAATGGCTCGGCCACCTCACACCGTTCCCTTCTACCAGTGTTGGTCGGTTAAGAAAGAGGTCAACTTGAAACACAATGGTGACCGTTTAAAAAGAGGTCTAATTCAGCGACTCACCACAGGCAACTGAAAACAGTACTTATTGAAGCCACCATACTGTCATGCTAACAGTTTTTCAAGGACACAGACGCCATTGTTTAGCAGACGTCATTGGTTAGAACATCCAGATAATGTCATCCTCTAATCTCCTGGTATTTCTGCTGTCAGATAATCTCGGATAAAATCGGTGGACTAATCTGTGTCATGGTCAGACAGGGGATTTCGTTGTGTGCGTGTGTGCTTGTTTTTTTTCTAAAAACTCCCTTTTCGGTATTTTATTACCACTGAGAAGTGTTCTATTATTCAAGTCCATTCTCTATTGATCTATCTTATACTGATAAGTTATCTTATATTAGTCTCAGTCTTAGTCTTTTCACATTCAATGATGTTTCTCTATTCTGATTCGTCTTTCAATACTAATGGCTGCCTGGTCGTGCGGTTTGCGCGCTGGACTGTCGTTCGGATTTATCGACGGTCGAGGGTTCAAACCCTGCCCGCTTCCATCCCCCGTCGTCCTGCGGGAGGTTTGGACTAGGAAGTAAACTATCTTCAACTCTGAAGGAACATCCGAAACATGTAAAACATTTTACAAACATTTTAATGGGAGTTATTTTTAATTGATTTTAAAGTATTTAAAGCGAGAAGCGTGGTCGAGAGGCTAAGTACGCTTGGCGACCTATGAAGGCGGCTCGAGGCTCGACACCCGACACGGGGGTAGGGTTGTGTTTACTGAGCGCCTAAAGGCAGCACGGAAAAACCTTCTCCTAGATACCCTTCTCCCCCCACTTGTCCACAACTGAGATTGGACCAAAGCGCTGATGCTATAAGCATGAGAGTATATAAAAGCCATAATTTATTTATCTCTTTCAGACCCAGCGACTTATGGAGAAGATGTTTCTGCTTCTATCTCCACTGTTAACGAGTTGTCATTGATTTGAGTGATTCTTTATTTACCTGAGTCATTCTATATAATGCTTTTTATATGCTTGCGAGTCTTGGACGCTGACTGCAGAGCTAGAGAGGAGTATCCTAGCAATGGCACTGATGTGCTAAAGAAGGATCCTAGGAATCACATTTAAAGACCGCATCACAAACGAAGAGATTAGAGACAGGGTTACCGCAGCGACTGGACCCTGTCACGTAACAATTGAAATAGTCACGTATCAATTTGTAAATAAACTCAAGTCTAGGTTATTTAGGTTTTATATCTATGCCTGTAAAGTATTAGGTCATAACCCCAAATTTCCAACGGTCAAGAAAATCTTTATAGATCTTTGTGGACAATGCCAGATATCACTGTGAAATATGATGATCTTGAGGGGATCTTTAATAATCTTTTTGCCTCTTAATGATCTTGATGTTAAAGAGCTTGACTATCAGTTTCTCTTGTTAGTTGATCTTTGTCTGGGGTGCTGAGATCCTAGAACCGTGTAACGGTTTTTAGAAACGTATTTGATTGGTTAGAGATGTTAGAAGGTCAAGTAAAGAATCCTCGGCATCACGGTTATAGGATATCAGCAACCAACTACTGGAATAATTAACTAGTAGGCCACCACGTGAATTTGCCTCTCTAAAAAATAAGCGTTCTGAAAAATACTCAGAATTAGCGAGGTGTTCCGTTAAATACTCTGAACGTGCGTATGACCATTATGGAGCAAAGGCCCCTTTAGTGTAATCGTTCTTTACATGACATCTATAGAGCAACCAGGTCTCAGAGCCGTACACAGTTGAGGCGAGACACGTTTATTACATAGAGTTACACCTTTAGTAAAATCACTAAATTTAGAAAGCCTTCAGGACAGAAAACTCAAAAGTAAAGTAGCAATTGTACATAAAACACTGAACCATAATCTTCAAATACAAAAACAAAATTTAATAAAAATACACAGAGAGATACAAAGATAAAGGCACGTTCCTTATCCCATATGCTAGGACAAATTTGTACAAATACTCCTTCTTCCCTAGTGCTATTAGAGCATGGAATGGGTTGCCTGAGCTAGCCAGGAAAACCAGTGACTTGGCAGAATTTAAGTCATTGGTTAATATGCATGACTAAATGCATGACGCGTAGGACCTAATCATCTTCTTTTTTGAAGTAACGTCTGTATTATATAAGATAAGATGAAATACATGCTTTTGGTAATCGCTTGAAATAATCTGGCGGACTGGTTACTTCCAAAATAAAAGATCTAAAAAGCTGGATTTGTTTCTATTTCTGTTCTGTATTTATCATCGTTGACATCAAGGAAGTGACGTCAAAGACCGAGCACTGACCTTGATAATGGAAGTATCGTAAAGTACAAGTATCGATCACTTTGTTTTAAAAGGTAGCTCGATACTTAACCCGATACTTATCTACATCATCATTTTTTAAAACTATAGATTCCTTAAAGGGCAAATGTAATAAACGATAATCTTCTGAAAAGATTAATATCAAAATAATCCAAAATTAATCCTAATACTTTAAAATGAAATTGTACAAAACATTCTGTACAACTATTCAATTATAAATGTTATATTCACTTTCGGCCTGAATTAGACGTCTAACTACAATGAAATAAAACTAATAACGTTACAAGGGTCCGAGTTTAGGAATAAGATGTTAGGCCCCTTCGGGTACGTTAGGTGTGCGTAAAACATAATTGAGCAATACTGTATTTAAAATTAGAGTAAGTATCCAGAAAAACAACACGTACGAAAGACACTGCACAAAGTGCGCATGTTCCTCATGCAGGGCCGGCCGTAACAATTGTGGCGCCCTATGCAAAACGAATAGCGCGGGGCTTAAGTTTAACATTGATATAAAATTTAGTTCGGACACTAAAACAACAAGCAAAATACAAAAATCATTTTTAAGCAAAATATAAAAAAAAACATTTTTTAAGTAAGATATAAAAATGATTATTGAATTGGCGGAGATTAGTTGTCCCGGCTATTCATTGAAAAAAACAATAACGCCAGAACAGACATGCTTGTATTCATAACCTACTAATATCTAGTCCACCAGATTCCGCATGAGCTGGATTGTCCACTGTCTGGCTTCAATCTTGATTTGATGAAACGTTAACATCATGTACCGTGTTTTCAGGATACATAACTCTTCATTACATCTTGAGAACATCCACTACCATCTCTATTTTCATTGTTTGCATATGGGGAGTCACGCCTAACGTTATGGGGGATAAGTCCATATAAATAGGGTTTGTATATTCCAAATATTGGTAGATGCTTGAATGAATATTGTGTCCCAATTTCATCAATAAATTCTGATTTAATTTGAAGCTATCACTCTCACTATTTATTGACACAGAATGACCCTTGACCCTGCATCTTCCTATCGTCGATCGCGACAAAACACGATAGCCACGGAGTGAATCAAGGAAGTCTACATTAAATATAAATCCAAAATTACCTTTTTGTTATAAAATCGCTTTTCTAATTGTGCATATTCTAAATAGTTAATATCGCTTACACCAATGAACCATTACTATTTACCCATGATTCATTAAATATAAACTACATTGCACCAAACACAATCCATGACAACACAGTACCAGAAACTCGGGCTCCGGGGGAAGGCCAAGAACTACATGGATCCACGGTGTCACACAATAACAAAAGCAAAACAAAACTGCTCCCAACTTGCACAATATCGTCCTCTATATCTCTCCGCGACATATGCTCATTTAGCGTGTTAAAGTAAAGAAAGAAAGAATAATGTTGATACGAAAAAGGCCAAACAGCATGCAGAGTCGGAGAAATAGGTGGGTGCAGAGAGCAATCACAGTTATCCCGTGGTACTATGCAGGGCCGGCCTTAGGGCACAGCAACCTATGCGGCCGCAGTGGGCCCCGCATTCTGTAGGGCCGGCCCTGGTACTATGACCCTATCCCTTCCATCAACGCTATTGACACATTTATTGTTAGATTATTATTGAAAAAAAAAATGTTTCCTTGAGAGAAATCAAACACCTGTCTTAGCCGGTGGGTAAACAGTAGTAAATAACTCGATTAAAAATCTTTCCAATCATTTATCCGTGAATTCAAACCGTACTGGATACAAAATACTATCCACATCTCTAAGAAATTTAAAAACAAAATATCAACAATCTTAAAAAAAATATTGATACTTGATTAAATCTGAATATTAATGCAAAAGAATTTAAACGAATAAGAAATATTCACACGCAAGACTTGGCACACATTTCTTCCCAAATTAATCGAACCATCTTTTTAAAGTTTAGAGTTAGATTTAGATCTAGATATCCTTTTTGCTGAAAATAAAACTTATCACTATACACAGCGTTGAAGCCCTCAACAAGCGGCCTATGACGTCATTGCAGCCGGCACGTAATCTCGATACCAGAATATTAACGACTCACGCCATGGGACACCGAAGGGAGGAAAGTGGATCGAGAGTATGGGATCAGTGCTGGGGGAAAGACAACCGCTTTCAACACAACGATTTTATGTTTCAACTGTCTGGGTTCAACTTAATTTGGACTCTTTGTGAAGAAATTAAAGGATGTTACATTGACCAGGCATGATATAGAGTGGCCTTACGTAGACTATTACCCAATCGATACATAGTTTTTTTTTCGCATGCACTCTGCCGCGACCCCCCCCCCCCTCTCAACCAAACACATACAGCAATAGACAATAACAATCCATATTTTCGATGGTCTTAGGTGACCCCTGGCAAATCGTCAATCGACCCCCAAGGGGGTCGCGACCCACAGGTTGAGAACCCCTGTACTAGACGGATATGACTCGCGGTCCGCAGGCCTTAGTTTGTGTATCATTGATCTAGAACCATGTTCTGTTACATAACTGATATAAAATGCTGTGAAAATGAGTGTACCCGATTTGTTAAAAAGTTTCGTTTTCCCGAGAGGGGAAAAGACGCTGTTAGTTTTGTGTGGTCTATCAGTCCGTCCGTCTGTCCCGATTAGAGCTCGTAAACTAGAAAAGATAGTGATAATCCGACATCATCATAGTTTAGGCCATTCAAAGTTGTGATGCAACATGCATTCGCTACTTTTTACTTTTCTGAAAGCGAAAAATCTAATTTTTAAAATCACTTATGCAAGCAGTTTTTTTTTCATTAAAATACACTTTTACAACTATTCACTATTAATAGTAACAAACATGGTAGCCTATTCAGTAAGGCAAATACACAATTACCATATTTTTAACACATTTATTCAAACGGTTTTAGATTTTTTGTCTTTTTGTCAAACAATTTTTCTTTGCAATCGTGAAGCAAAGTAAATAAAGTCCTGTGATACCAACTACTACTTTTACAAAAAAAAAAAAAAAAAGGTTTACTTTTTTTTAAAGAGATAAAAATCTATTTAATATGATTAAAAGTGGATTATAATAAAACAACAATTAATAAATAGCTTGGCATATCCTACTGGAAAGTACAATGCGTCCAGTGTCGGTGAAACACGTAACTAAAGATTTTTTTACGGACTTTTTTTTTTAAGGCTTTGAATAAGAGATTGACCCTTTACAAAAAGATATCAATTAGTTAATAATTATATGACATCAGTTAGGCCAGCTCCACATCGAACTTCACCTTCACTTTCACCTATCCCTTGGTCTGCTGGACCGTTGGGGCATATACCCTAGATCTGTCAATCTTCTTTCTCCATTTTTCTCAGTCGTTTGTCTTTGATAAAATTTCATTCTGATATTCTTTCTAAAAATATTGAAACCTGCCTTTTTACTTGCCTTGGTGACCACATCGGGGGGCCGATTTTGAGTTTGCTTTTCTACACAAACTGTCTTTATAACCTTGTTATTTTTTAAGTTTTGTTGTTGTGGGAGAGACAGGTCACACACACTACGATCCACCGCGATTTAAAGCAACATTCATGCCAAATTTTATCAAGATTGGTCAAACGGATTTGATTTCTATTCGGGACATACATTCATATATTTATACTCCTTACAATGTGTTTTATATATTAGATAATACGAGAGTAATATAATCAAGGTTCAGAAGATTACGGAACATTACAGAAGTTAACATGGATTGGAATACACATTTGTACCCTACACATTTCCCTGCATCTGGGCTCCTATTCTATCAATATCTTTCTGAATAATGACTTTGTATTTTATGTAGCAGTCATTTTTACAATTCCTCTTATCAGCTTGCAAATTCCTAATAGGTTCTAAAAAAAAAAACAAAAAAAAAACCTGGGTGGGTGGATAGGGATCTCGAAAACGACTCTAACGATTTAATTAGAAATTTGACACTTTATTTATATATTGAAGAAAAACAACAACTTTTGAACTAATTGGCCAAACAGTAAATAGGGAAAAACTCTGGTTTGACCGTTATAATTTTTTTCAGAATATGATAATCTTAAAATTAAAATTGGCTTGAGAAGAGAGGGGATTGTCGGCTATAGAAACAGATGACCTTTGCATTCTTTGCACCAAATTTGGCAAGGTCTGAAATGGGACAATCTTTTTTATTCTTATCTATACATTTGTTTATTAAATTGAATCTAACGCTCATTTATTGAATTGAATCTAAAAATATTATCATCTGAAATCAATGAATTGATCATCTTATGCTAAATTCATTTTTTTTTAAATACAACACACGCACACACATACAAACACAGAAAGACTCGTTATTTTGCCCAGAAAAATAGTTTCAGCACTTGCAATTACCTCCCTTCCATACTCTCATACCCAAGCGCTTCTTATCTTCAGTATTCTGTCAGCAGACGTCAGATGATCATACTCTCGCCCGAGTTCCCGCCACGTCTACATTGATTGGGTGATAGATGAGGGAAGATTAGAACAATGTTTTCCTTTTAGCAGAAGTAAATCAATGCAATGTTATTTGACCCCGAACTAATCAGAAACCTATTACAAAAGGGCTCAAAGATTATCAACGTTTGAGAGCTCCTGTATTATATTCGCGTCGGCTTTAACCGTTCCTAAAACTTATTCAAAAAAAGTTTTTTAACATATCTTATTCTAGCAGACGATTGTACAGACACATACATTTTAATATGTCTATGGTTGGGTGGGTAACTTTTTCGCTACAGTGACCGACTTCAAAGGGTTAAGGACAACAATCCCATTATAAGTGTTGTATCGATTCCAGAAAGAATGTTTTCACAAACTCGATTACTTGAGAAAAGGCACGTAGAAATTGTATTGTAATTTCGCTAATGACTACAGTATTGAAATATGAAGCTGTCTCGTTCAACGCATGGAGTCCGTCGTGTTTTCAATGCATCTTTCGAAGACAGTTTAAAATGTGTTACTTACGAGATGAAACGACATTTCTTAATGTAATCAATTCCTGTTCCGCCCCCCCCCCCATTCTTACTACTGTGTAGAAGGAAAATGTAGGTGACAAGTTAGAGGCCTGGGAATTTCCGAAACAAATAGCTAAGTTGATGAAGCGTGACGCTAATAGGCCTACGTCGTGGGTTCGATAAAAATACTGGCCATTTTTTCAAAAAACAAAACAAACAAAAAAACGGAAGAGCGGTGACTAAGCGGTAAAGCACTTGGCTTCCGAACCGAGGTCCCGGGTTCGAATCCTGGTGAAGACTTGGATTTTCAATTTCCGAGTCCATGCAGTAAAGGCGGTTGGTCGTTGTGCTGACCACATGAGACCCTCGTTAACCGTGGGCCACAGAAACAGATGACCTTTACATCATCTGCCCTATAGATCACTAGGTCTGAAAGAGGTAGGTAGATTATAACCGATCCGATTTATTTGAACATGGATCGATTAATCGATTTAAAAAATAATTTTATATTGCCTGTTTCTTCAACATTGGTAATAATATGGTTTTTTCTTGAGTATATTCATAAATATTGTTCCATACATGAGAAAACCGGATGGGGGATTCGAACCCAACCAAGAAATATATGAAGACACATCAATGGTGACAGAAATTAAAAGGAACAGATTACTTTGGGGGCAGGTCACCTCGAAAGAATGCCAGAGAACAGAGGATCAAAGATTGTTCACCAGCAAAAACCAAAAGGCAGACGCCCCAAAGCCAGGCGCCCCAAAGGCAGACCACGAGCACGGTGGCTTGATGACGTAGAGGCAGGTCTACAACAGCTAAAAGTCCGAGCATGGAGACGTTGAGCCCAGGATAAATCAGAATGGAGAGATGTGCTAGAGCAGACCAGGGCCCTCCATAGAGACATAAAGCCCAGGATAGATCAGAATGGAGAGATGTGCTAAAGCAGACCAGGGCCCTCCATAGAGACATAAAGTCCAGGATAGATCAGAATGGAGAGATGTGCTAAAGCAGACCAGGGCCCTCCATAGAGACATAAAGTCCAGGATAGATCAGAATGGAGAGATGTGCTAAAGCAGACCAGGGCCCTCCATAGAGACATAAAGCCCAGGATAGATCAGAATGGAGAGATGTGCTAAAGCAGACCAGGGCCCTCCATAGAGACATAAAGTCCAGGATAGATCAGAATGGAGAGATGTGCTAAAGCAGACCAGGGCCCTCCATAGAGACATAAAGTCCAGGATAGATCAGAATGGAGAGATGTGTTAAAGCTGGCCAGGGTCCTCCATGAGATGTAGCTCCACTGGGATGGATAGAATTCATAGCTACATGCGTCCTCTTTGTTAGTACCAAACCTTTGGGTTGAGCATTCAATCGCTTGAGAACCACTGTATTGTCATGACTTACATTTCAAGGAGACAGTGATGGTCTTAAGACCGACGAGACACATGTCTCAAATCTAGAGATATGTCGTGGCGATACTTCAAGGTTACGCAACCTGGATGCATTTGTGGTAAGGAACCTGTATATTATCCCCCTTTGCACGGTAATCTCCCTTTTCCTCCTAAGTAGGTAGTGCTGATAATATTTAACACATACGACTTGTCACTGCAATACTAAGGAATGAAGATTAATTATGCACATTGTGACGTCAACTGAAGGATCTATGCCAGTGTTCTTCAACATCTGTATGATTTAGCATACTGTGGATAGAGATATAGTCTTGCCTGTCAATGAAATCAATAACTCAGTCGGTATATTTGTTACCTATCCATTGATTCAAATAATGACTACTAACGTCTAGGTATACGCGGTAGGTCAAAGTGTTATAGGAAAAAAACAAACTTGTTTCTTTAAAGAATATATGTGCGAACAAATTAAAACACACACATACACACACACACACAAACACACACAAACAATATATATATATATATATATATTGTTTTTACAATACCTCTGTTCAATTTTAAGTCACACATTTAGACTGGGAAGGGAAGCACTGTAAAGAATGGGTTTATAATTTAGTTTACGAACTATCCTTGATTCCTTTTCATGTAATGAGAGAGAGACAGATAGAGAGAAAGAGAGAGAGAAAAAAAGAGAAGGAGTTATAGAGAAAAGTGTGAGGGAAGTAAGAAGAGAGAACGAAGGTGAATGAGAAATAGTGAATCATTTGAGAGGGAGTGGAAAAGAGCTAGGAAAAAGAGAGAGTCTGAAAAGGCTGATTGAGATAGAGAGAAAGAGAGAGAGTAAAAAATGAGTGGTTGTGGGAGACCGTTCGAGATAGAAAAAGAGTGTGTGGGGGGGGGAGGGATTGAGAGAGCTGAGAATGTGGGAGAGAATGACAAAGAGAGAGAGAGAGTGAAAAAGATAGTTGAGTAAAAGAGATTGTTAGAGACAGCGTGTGAAAGAGTGTGAGAAATAGAGATAGGGAGTGATAGGAAGAGAGAGGAAAGAGAGAGAGAAAGAGAGAGAGAGAGAAAGAGAAAGAGTGAGATAGAAAGAGAGAAAGAGCGAGAATGAGCGAAAGAAAGAGAAAGAAAGTGAGAGAAAGAGAGAGTGAAACAGAAAGAGAAAGAGAGAGAAAGAGAAAGAGAGAGAAAGAGAATGTAAGTGTGTGTAAAAGGATGTGCTTCCTTGCCGAATAAGACCTTGCCAGAACATATTTCTAAACAGAAATAAGCTCTTTCAAAACAGACTTTAAAATCAATATGTTATATTGTGCCCTTTCCCAAGTAATGTCACTGTCAAAGACAGCAATTCTGGAATTGAACAAGACCACCAACCAAATTCAGTGGTAATGTAACCTTGACCTTGTCACAGACGAAATCCCCAGACGAAGAATTCAACCAGAAGCGGGCCATCGAAATTATTTTTGAACGGGTCTTTCATTAGTCGTGCATGTATCTTACAAATTAGTGACGCTACTTCAAAATCGAACCCATGTGTTAATCTAGTCTCAATATAACACAGATAGACTGACTAAGTGAGTTGATTTAAGCTTTGTACAAACATGCTTGACGCAACATTTCAGAATTTATCTTACAATTATCGTGTGTGATATTAAAAGTTATTATCTTCAAGTGCACGTCCTCAAATTTGATCAACTTTATTTTTAAATACATTTTTATATGCATTTATTATAGACCTAGTTATATACTTGAAAAAAAAAATAATAATAAAATTTAGAATTCGTTGTTATCACGTGACAGGGAGGACCATAGCACTGCTCTGTTCTAGACTAAAAATAAGCAGTGTTCCGTTAAATAAAAATTTTGTGAGACATTTTATTGGTCTTTCACTATATGACTAAAAGGTTAATTCGGGAACAAATGGGCAACTAGCTAGTGGTGATAAAGGAGAATCGATACGAAGATAAACTGCCTTGCATTGAGATATTGGTAATCTCTCGTATCAGTTTGTGAGCATTTAGCTAATAAATAGGGCGGTTGGTTGTGATGGCTACATGACCAACTCGTTAGCCGACGGCAGGGTCTTAGATAATGACTTTGGTGGCCCCAAGTGAACTAGAAAAAAAAACAGCGAATAAATAAAATTAACCAATTTATTAAAAAACCTAGTGGACATCAGGCTCCTTAGCTCTGGTTGGCTACCCATCTAGGAGAAGGAAAACTCTGAATGCAAACCTCCGCTGCCCTGCGGCTATACCCAAACCCGGGAAGGGCTTCGGTACACAACCCTGATAAAAAAATCAGGAGCTGGTGACCGTTAGGCAGACTGTGGTACACTGTGCTACAGCCTGGCAGAGCCTGCGGGCGCTACTGATCCCAAACTGTATAGGACATTCCGTTCCGTTGGTCACACCACCTGCGCGGAAAGAGGGGAACTGCTGTGTGGGAGACATCGCTTCGACCATAAACAATGCCCAGGCTTTCATCTCGCTTGTTCGAGATGAGCCATAATTGTTCAACGACTGAAGGAGGCCAACAGTGTACCTTAACAATAACAAGTTTGGCCATTTCTTCTCTAAAACAATTGTTTTGAGTCCTTGAAAGGCCCCCGCCAAACCGAGGACCAAGTCGGCTGCCAAGGTTGACTATGCCTACGCCCAGGCCTGGCGACGGTGATAGAAACGAGCTTTACAACATCTCCATATATCCCAAGGCCTGAAAGGGTTAAGGTACCTTTACTCTACTTTTTCTTCATGGCTGCATCCACATTGAAAGCTGTCTATATATTGTTAACAAGTTAAATATTTAGCAAAAACACATCTAAGGGTCTGACAAGGCGTGGTAGCACGACCATGTCCAGACTTAGGATTGGCCACACCTACATCACGCACTCTTTTGTGCTGAAGAGAGACGAGCCCCCACTTTGTGAGTACTGTGACTCTCGCCTCACCGTGGAACATATCCTCGTTGATTTCCCCAGATACCAGGATGTCAGGGAGAAATATTTTAGAGCCACTAACTTAAAAACACTATTCGACAATGTCGACCCTGGGAAGGTACTGGGCTTTATCCGGGAAGTGGGGTTGTCTACGAAGATCTGATTTATGAATTTGTGAACATGTACTATTTACATTAGATTTTTACCAAATTATAAAATTTTTACTACCTTTACTATTTTAACTGTGAATAGACCTTGATTTTAATGATTTAACTGTATAGAATTTAGCCCCTGTTATGTAGAGAGAGAGTAGTCCTTAAGGGAATGCAGGCACGACATGGCCTAAATTGTGCCGATGTGCCTAAAATCAAAATCAAATCAAAACACTTTTTAAAAAACCTCGCTTATATTGATTGTTTGAAATGCGACAATTATTTTGAATTAATCATGTAAATAATTTTAATAGATCTAGAGTAATAATAATGTCGATTGAAATTATTAATTGTTTTTATTTAGCGCAACTTTCATGTTCTTCCCTTATCTTATATTTATATATATATAACAGAATCAATTAATAACGACTATTTGATTAATTCATTAGTTAATTTTTAAAATAATTTCTGTGTTGTCATGGAGAATGAAAAATTGTGCAAAGTTTCAACTTGATCCGAAAATTTGAAGAGGGAGAAATAACATGTACAATATTTAGATCAGAGAAACAGACAGACATACAGACAGACTTAATATAAGTTTGGTAATAATAGTTATATTCATTTTTGTTTCAAAATGAAGTTTGTTCAAGTTTTCTTCAAGCATTGCAATAAGAAATTAATACGCCTGTACAGACTTATTAGGACTATTTGTTGGAAGGCTTGGAGATAAAACCTAACAACATCCACATGCAATGCAATATATTTTTAAATGAAGATTATTTCCATATTTCTATATTGATTTTTTTTTTATTAAATCGACACCCGACTCGAGCAGATTTGTGTTTACTGAGCTCCTAAAGGTATCACATAGAACCTTCTTCTAGATACCCCCTCCCCACACAAATGAGATTAGACCAAAGCGCTCTGCGCTTGCAATAAGGACAAAAGTTGCGCTATATAAAAGCTATTTTTTTAAATATACGCGAACTGTTGTACGTTGAAGTTAGAACTTGAGGCAGACATAACATTATAGTACTCACCTATAAGGTGCTCAAAATGTAAAGTCGTGAATCTAAGTTAAGTGTGCCAACTAAAGTATCAGTCACTATCACCAAGTGCCTAATGTAATGACAGCTACTGACTAACTGTTGACATGTCAAGCAGGTAATTTTGTTTTTGTATTTTATTTTTTACACTGACGACCAGTTCCAAGAAATAATGGGTTATCCAGGGAACAGTGACTGATGCAACGGACGACCAAGGTTACCAGATCTAGTTTGATCCGGTTTTTCCCGAAAATAACTTTCTTGTCTCCGAACTGATGGCCCCAGGGCTAGGAACAAGCATCTGTGGGGGGAAAGGGGGGCGTGACTTCCTGATCATGTGTGTTGATACCTGTGTCAATGTTTTTCTAGGCCTATGTCATTTTTACGCTTGGTGGACAGACACAGGGGCGTATCGGTGTTACCCTAAAAGAGAAAGAGAGTAATGATTTCCCTTAGAGTGACTGTGTGACCATGTGACTTACCGTACATTAAGGACAGTTGTCGCGACGGGCCAATAATTATATTGTTCCGACTGGGTCACGTGCCTTGCAAGGGCCTCGCAATCTACATTAGCATATCACTATCATTCATGGCTCTTGTCACAAGTTTTTAAAGATTTAGGACTTAGAGGGTTAACATACATTGTTTTAGGCCTATCGTACAATTGACATAACCTTATTCAACCCACTGGCGCCTATTGCGTTTGAGTTGCTTCCTATGCATGTTGTATAACTAATGTTGGTTTTATGATCTAATTAATAGTAATTGCTGTTATTGTAAACCAATTTTGAACAGGGGCCTTGCAAGCATCCACTAAATTGGGCCCCGCTAATTGTAAGTCCGGCCATGAGATGGGGGGGGGGGATTTCAGATATCATAGTAAGAGAGATAAAGAGGGAATACTGAGCGGTTGGGGGAGAGAGAGAGAGAGAGAGTGTGTGTGTGTGTGAGAGAAAGAGAGAGAGAGACTCAAAGAAAGATATAGAAATAAAGAGGAAAAAAAAAGGGGGGGGGGGAAGAGAAAGAAGAATAGAGAGAGAAAGAGAAAGGGGAATAATTTAGTTCTCTACATAGACATGCCAAAATAAATTAGGTAATTGCCCCTTTCTCATGTTAATATAATTAACAAATACCAAGCAACTAAAAGAAAATATCAATGGATAGTATGTGATTGTGTCGACCCTGGAAACGAAACTCTTCTGGTAATAGGTCATGAGATAGCTGACATTCTTTAATCTAAGTAACAAACTCTAGAAACAATGTAAAGTAAGATTACATCCTTAAACAATGCCCTTTTTAACTTTACCCCCCCCCGGCCGCTTTTCTGCTGACATCGGCTTTGTCTGTTTTAAATGTGGCAAAAAATACAGGTCGCCACCGGGTCTTTGTGGTCATGTGAAAAACTGCACTCATCCTGAACTTTCGGAATCAAAGACAATGCCTTTGTCCACCTTAATTTAGGTCATAGCGGCACAAGACAATCTGCTCGTTTACCATGTCCAAAGAAACAGATGACCATAACATTATCTGCCCTTTAGACCACAAGGTCTGAAAGTGGAACTTTACTTTTCAAAAAAAAAGTAATTAACCACTTTGTTAATATTTGGATTGATTCGCGTATTGTCATCGACAACGAACAATTGTTCAAAAATTTCAACTTGATCCGAGACTGGAAAGTGGGAGAATTAATGTGTACAAAATTTGTACCAGACAGACAGACAGACAGACAGACATAGAAAGTTGATTTAAGCTTTGTTTCTATGGCTGACGGTTAACGAGGATGTCATGCTACCAGCACAACGACAACCACCTGTACTTCTCCAACGTAAAAGTCAGGTATCCATTAGAGATCACTAGACCTCAAAGCAGCTTAAAAACCCACGGATTCGAACTCAAGACGACTAGGTTTTCCGCTCGACCACCGTGCCTCTAAAATGAACTTAAATCTTTTTTATTTTATTTATTCCCCTTTTAAACCTTGTGGTCTATAGGGCAGATGATGTAAAGGTCATCTGTTTCTGTGGCCCACGGTTAACGAGAATGTCATGTGGCCAGCACAACGACCATTTTTCCCCCAACTAATGCTAGGTACCTATTAGAGCTGGGTGGACTCAAAGTCCTCCTAAGATCCCGAAATTAAAAATTCCAATCTTCACCAGGATTCCAACCCGGGACCTCGGTTTGGAAGCCAAGCGCTTTACCGCTCAGCCACTGAGCCAGTGTGTAAACAATACATTCTTGACCCTTTCGTAAACATAACCTCTTTTTTGTTGACGGTGTGTGTGTGTGTGTCGGATGAGCTGATTGAGGCAGATAAGTACGCAATAGTGACAAAAGACATTTAAAGGCGAAAGCAGAAGTGAGTTTAAGTATTTGAGATTTTAACTAAAAAATTAACCAATGTCAAGGACGCTAAATTAAATTTTACGCTGCCCCCGCTGCGGGGAAGAAGAGGAAACCGTGCCTCATATTCTGTTTGACTGCCCCAGACTTGCTGATCTCCGCCTCGACAGGTGTGGGAAACCCAAAATTCTCGACCTGTATGGCGACATTTATGCACTACGCAAGACAGCAGGGTTTCTGTCCAGGGCTTTTGCAAGACAAGATTTTAGCCTCTTAAGCCCTCAGTTAGATGATGATGATGATGATGATGATGATGATGATGACGATGAAATTGAATATTAAAATTTTACAAACAGAAGAACTAAAAAAAAAAAAAAAAATTTTTTTGAAATGCTAAAAATGGAAACTAGCACATAACTTTTTAAAAACATAAATGAACACCTCCTTTATTTTGTACGCCGGATACACCAAAAAACTTGCTATATATAGGTTTTCCGCCATGAATGAAAATCCCCCCCCCCCTCCTTTTTTTACTGTTTAAATTGTTTGACATTTTGTTATTTCCCTTGACTTCATTCAAGATTGAGGCTTTCATGATTTATGTATAACTAAGTTAGATGGTCATATTACAAGGTCTTTCCGTGCCGCAATGACCTTCCTTCAAGGAACAGTACCAGGAAAAAAGAAAAAGAGGCAGAGAAAGCGTTGGGAAGACAACGTAAAAGAATGGATGGGCCTCCCATTGAAAGAGGTTCTACCCAAGGGAAAAGACAGAGAGGAATGGAGAAAGACGGTCGACATATCTTGTGTGGTGCCCCAACGGTCCCACAAACTAAGGAACAGGTGAAGGTGAAGTGACGTTATATGCCTACAAGATTTAATCTGTTATGGTACGATTAGGAATTAGTTATTTGTTTCGTAAATAGTCGAAGTTTTGACTTGCAGACAATGACGTGACTAGTAAAAACAGGACTAGGATTTTAGGAAGAATAGCGAAACTTAAACAGACTAACTTTGACTTTAGAGACAGGCCGCTTATTATGGAAGTAGAGATTTAGCTTGACGACATTCGACGTTCCCTTTGTTATTATTAAACTTATTCGACATTCGCTATCAGCGTCGACTAACTTATAGTGTTGGCCTTTCGACTGTGTTATTGGATTTCGTTATTTGAGTGACACCTCCGTTTGACTTAGCTGTATAATTATTATTATTATAGCTTTTATATAGCGCTACTTTCATGCTTATAGCATTCTCAGAGCGCTTTTGGTCCAATCTCATTTGTGGACCGGTGGAGGGGGGGGGGGGTATCTAGGAGTTGGTTTTCCGTGCTGCCTTCGGGCGCTCAGTAAACAAAACTCTGCCCGAGTCGGGTGTCTAACCTCGAGCCCCCTTCTAGGTAGCCAAGCCAAGCCAAGCCTTTCGACCACGCTTCCCACAAGTTAATACACAAGTTCCGCAAGTGCCGGAAGTGGTAATGGATGTCAGCACTCCACTACCTATAAAATGCTTCCTAATGGCATGCGTCTCAAATAGCCTCTGGCAACCAGTCTAACTCCAGGCCTTCACGTGTGGTTCAAATATTGAGTCCGGCGGAACTGTTCTCACTAACATGAGAAGGGGCAAAGGCGAGTAACTGGCGCCTTAACCAGCAAGCTTCGGGCAGGAGGGACTCGTTAGCCATGGTTGGCTACCCACCTAGGAGAAGGAAATCTCTGAATTCAAACCTCTGTTGCCTTGAAGCTATATCCAATCATGGCTTTGGCAGTCAACCCTGAAGACAAAAAAAAAACTGGCGACCCTAAGGCACTTTGCAGCACCCAGTGCTACACCCTGGCATAGCCTGCGACGACGACGCTGACCCCTAACTGTATCGGCACTACCGTTCCTTTAGATACATCAGCTGCGTGACCAGGCATTCATCTCATTTCCATGAGATGATCCATAGTCACTTCGCGACTGAAGGACTGAAGGAGGCCATAGATAGATAGCGCCTATCATGTCTCACAACGTGTCTTGATCCAACAAGTATTATCACTCTGAATAGTAAAGTTCCCCTTTCAAACATTGTGGTCTATGGGTCAGATGATGTAAAGTTCATCTGTTCTTAAGCCTACGGTTAACGAGGGTGTTATGTGGCCAGCACAACGACCAACCTTTACTTTTACCCAACTAATGTCAGGTATTAGAGCTTCGTGGATTTAGAGGCAACCGCAGAATCTGAAATAAAAAATTTCAGTCCTCACTAGGATTCGAACCCGGAACCTCCGGTTCGGAAACCAAGCGCTTAACCAGTCAGCCACCGCGCCTCCCATCACTCTGAATAAACATTCGTAACTATAAACGTGTCCCGATTCCTTTAATGTATAACCCGCGTACAACTAAACTAGCTTAATTATCATTATCCTCAAGAGTCCATAACTAATCTTGAACTATTGTCTAACAAACGCTGCCATTGTATAGAAAATCCTCTATAACCCATTCACTATATGTTTATGACACTATCGTGACAGTTAATACGTAAACATCTAATCGCTCTCTGTCTGGATTTAGCCTAGCTCAATTAAAACTAAAACTTGTCATCTTGCTGACTTGTTTTCTGACCAGTGGCTAGACACAGGGACTAAGCTATTGAGCTCCTCTTAAGATTGAAACTATGAAATCCGTTTGGCTCAGGTTTGATGCCACTCACAGAACATGGTCAGGTCACGAAAGAGTTCAAGATCGAACGACACGGCATTCCAACACGCTATGCCTCAGGGGCGGACTGGCTATATGGGCATTCGGGCAATTGCCCGGTGGGCTGGTATCCAAATGGGCCGGTAGCAGGGGCGGACTGGCTATATGGGCAAACGGGCAAATGCCCGGTGTGCCGGTACCAAATGGGCCGGTCTGTTCGCGTGCAAAGAAAAAAAAAATTCAATGCAAACAAATGAAAAAAAAAAAAAAGTGACAGCCATTTGTGGGCCGGTTTATATGGTAATGCCCGGGCCGGTTTATATGGTAATGTCCGGGCCGATTTTGATACCCAGTCCGCCCCTGGCCGTTGGACCACAGTAAGCATGTTCTTTTTTTAAATCACGTCTGTATTTTATAAGATAAGGGCCGCATGGATGCCACTATTAAATGTTTTATAGTATTCCTTTTTCAGGGGAAGGGGCCTCTGAGCGAAGTATTTAAAAAAAAAAATCTTTTACAGACTCTACTAAGGCCGACTAATTTAATCTAACATATTTTCCGAAATAATGTAATAGCCTACAATGCCCTACATCCATAGAGCTTCATCCTTTTAGGGGCTATACACTTTGCGATTAAAAAGCAACATAAAGCCTTTATTCTTTATAAGGACATAGTGTTCACTGTAAGCATGTGTACAGCTATCGATACATTATCAAATTTAACATAAAGATTTTGAGGACAGGTAGACTTAGAACCGGATGTCCATCTTATAAAATATAAATTATGGGCCGAATGGTATAGAAAAACCCGGGCCGATTTTGATACCCAGTCCACCCCTGCAGTATGCCTCATTAGTCTGTATTCTTGAAATATAGTTTACACATTCCATGCGCGCACATTCTAGGCCAGTGATTCTCAAAACTTTTTTATTAAATTCCTAAACGGTACACATTCGGAGTATTTAGCGGAACACGTGTTGTTTTTTTTAAAAGAGAAATTAATTCACGTGGTGGCCTACTAGTTAATTGTTCCAGTAGTTCGTGGATCACTATTCAGGCCTTGCCGAACACAATGGTTCAGTGAAAAACAAGGGTTCCGTGGAACAAAGTTTGAGAAACACCGTTCTCAGCAATAAACCAGTAATCATGTCTAATCTTCTTTATAATATAAAGCAGAAAGTAAGGCGTATGTATGTATGTATATATGTATGTATGTATGTCTTAAATAGAAATCAAAACCGTTTGACCAATCTTGATAAAACTTTGCATTAATGGTTATGCTTGCTCTGAATGTGGCAAAATATGTAGGTCACAGCTGGGGCTGCGTATCCACTGGAAATACTGCATTCCTCATTAATCTTAGGACTCGAAGACAAGCCTTATTATTATTATTATTATTATTATTGTTGTTAGATGGAGAGAGATCTGCAGCTGCATAGATTAGGCCGGATCCGACCATATTTAACAACAGAGTCAACAAAAACGCTAGCTGTGGCATTCATACTCTCCCGCCTTGACTACTGTAACGCCGTGCTAGCAGGTATACCTGATGACAAAATAGCCAAGCTGCAACGTATACAGAACAACGCCGCACGAATAGTACTTAGAAAAACAAGACAAGATTCTGCTACTACGCTCTTGCGCACGCTCCATTGGCTTCCCGTGAAAGCGAGAATCGATTACAAGGTCGCCACACTTTGTCATCAGTGTATATATAACAACGAGATGCCCTTGTACCTTAGCGAACTGATTACTCCATATGTCCCCCAGAGAGCCCTGCGCTCAATGGACTCAACGCTTTTAGTGGTGCCACGTTTCTCCCTCAAAAGCTACGGTCTGCGGGCTTTTTCAGGGCAAGGACCAAAGGTTTGGAACTCACTCCGCATTGATCTCAGACAGACAACATGCTATACCACTTTTAAGAAGAACATTAAGACCTACTTCTTTAAAAAATTTTTAGATTAGTTTTAGACTTCCATTATCGTATTTGTGTTTGTAATGTTATTACAGCGCCTTGAGCCTACATTTTGTTTGTTAACAGCGCTTTATAAATACAATTATTATTATTAAAATTATTATATTGACCAAGAAAGCTATGGGCAGTGAAAAAAAAACATGGGCCTCAGCTCTGGAAGAAAAGCGTGCCTAACGAGAACTGGCTGGCTCCTCTACCACCAAGGCGAAGGCCACCTTAACCTGCGCTACATGCTGACGGGAGTGTCTCTCCAGAATAGGGCTCCACAGTCACATGAAAAAATTTTCGAGATGAACCATAGTCGTTCTACGACTGAAGGAGGTCAACCATTGTTATTGTTATAGGTGGGCACTTCAATTTCAGTTTGAATGAACCAATACAAATTATCTATCTTATCTTATCTTTCCAGCTTAATGTGAAGCTGAGATATAACACTTTGAATGTTTTAGAAATATAATCCCTTATCTAGATATTTAAATACCCAGAAAGACACAAGAGATAAAAGCTTATATCTCGTCCCATATGCTAGGACACATTTGTACAAGTGCTCCTTCTTCCCTAGTGCTGTTAGAGCATGGAATAGGTTGCCTGAGCCAGCCAGGAAAACCAGTGACATGACAGAATTCAAGTCATTGGTAAACATGCATGACTAAATGCAAGACGCGTAGGACGTAATCATCTTTTTTTTTTTTTTGAGGTAACGTCTGTATTTTATAAGATAAGACGTTTCAGGTCTGTGTGCATGCCTTTATTAACGAATGGCCTCGCTTAAACCGATGGGCTATCAATAAGACATGGTGGTGTGAGTGGTGCTGTGGGTGGAGGGCTCGAGTTCATGTCCCGATGTAAAAAGTATTTCATTTGGCTTTAGCTCGATATGAAGGTTTGATCAGCACCCAAAAGTAGCACGGAACATTTCATGGAACGTTTCACGGAACATTTCACGGAACATTTGACCTACTTTGACCCTACCACTATTCATTTATATCAACAAAAGATGTTGGACCTAAAGAATCGAGCAATCAATAGAACTGAAACATTTTTTAGCCGCTCCTGAAAGGGGAAAACACGCTTTTAGTTTTGTGTGGAATGTCTGTCCGTCCGTCCGTCCCGTTTAGATCTCGTAAACTAGAAAAGATAGTGAAAATCCGACATCAGAATATTTTAGACCATTCAAAGTTCTGATGCAACGGCTACTTTTTTTATTTTCTGAAAGCGAAAAATCTAATTTTTTAAATCACTTATGCAAGCAGTTTTTTCATAAAAATACACCACTTTTACAACTATTCACTGTTTAAAGTAACAAACACGGGAGGCTCATTGATAGAGGAAAACAAAATAGAACACATTTTTTATACATTTATGCAAACGGTGTCAGATTTATTTGTCAAAACATTTTTTTTTTTACATTTGTATTGCTTAATTAAGTAAGTCCTGTTATACTAACTACTACATTTACACACAAAAAAAAAATTTAAAAAAATTTACTGTTTTTTTTTTTAAAAGAAAAAATCTATTTAGTATTCACATAAGTTGGACATAATTGAAAACAACAATTATTAAGTAGTTTTTCATATTATCGCCTGGACTGTGGCATAGTCAAACACTATAACTCACTCAACTAAAGGAAATTTATTTTCTTTTTTTTAGGGAATTTTTTTTTTCTTGAGGAATAAGAGATTGTCCCATTACAAAACAATTAGAGCTATTATACATTCATTTAGTTAGACCAGGTTCACATCCTACTTCACATTCACTTTCACCTATCCCTTGGTCTGCTGGACCGCTGTGGCACCACACAAGATCCGTCAACCTTCTTTCTCCATTCGTCTCTATCATTTGTCTTTGATAGAATTTCATTCTGATATTCTTTCTGAAAATATTGAAACCTGCCTTTTTACCTGTCTGGGTGGACCACTTCGGGGGCCGATTTTGAGTTTGTATCTCCACACAAACTTACAAACTGTTGTTTGTATTTTTGTGTTCCCCCCCCCCCCCCAAAAAAAAAGGGAACTAACCACGAAAAAAATGTAGCCACACATTGCACACCACTCCTGTTTCCACCGAACCAAATTCATAATTTATCCTGGGACTTAATTTTTTCATGGATCACTTAATTTTCCACCTTGTTTTACCTTGAATCCACCCACCAATCATTTTTCCCGACACATACACACTACACATACACGCAGAATTTTATAAATACGTGACTCTGACCTCAAGCCATGACCATGTACGATTTTTGTAAGAGCCCCCCACCCTTAACCCATATCTAAATAATAAGCACCTAGATCAAGGCCTCGATCTAAACTTATCTCGTCTGGGCCAATCCGGTTGTATTTCCCCTCCCTAAACTTAAGAGTACAAACACTGCTTAATCATGAGTGCAGATCTTTTCAGAAATATGCAGCTCTTGTTAAAGGGCGTCCTTGAAGTCGGAACACCCTGGACCTAGTAGGTTTACATTCTGCCTTGATTTATATATATGGTTTATATATATGGTTCCAATTGTCGGAACCGTTAAGGTCCAGGTTATAATTAAATTTTAAATAGGTTTTTGGGACGCAGAAAAAGATCAGGGCGATACTGTAAAAAAGGGGGGGAGGATACATATTGAAATTAATTATTTTAATAATAAGCCTATTAAAAGTTAAAAGCACAATGACCAATGACCAATCTAAAAAGGAACAGCTATTGTTTTCTTCTATTATATTTTGTGAAATTTAAAATAGGTTTATAAATAGGCGCCTGAAAAAAAATATGTGTTATTTTTAGGTTGGGTAGAGGTATACATATTGTTGTAACTCCGCTCCAGAGCCACACTGATGGTGCGCATCAGAGCGCCATTCAACACAAGTTGCGGAAGACATGTATAGACATGAAGAAGGCCTGTTGTCAGCCGGCTAAAAAGTCATGGGAGTCTTAACAGTCTGGTGCTGAGTGCTGTCCTGTGTGATACTAGGGAACTGTTTGGGAGACCTGGAGCGACACTGGGAAGTGTGTCGGTGGTCTGTTCTGTGTTCTGGTATGAAGTAGGACTCATCGAACTTAAGACATATTAATCCCTGTGACTTTATAGCAGAAGTCTAAGTATAACTAGTCAGGGCCGGTCTTAGGCCACTGCAACCTATGCGGCCGCAGTGGGCCCCACACTTTCATAGGCCCCGCGTAAATTCTAGGTGTAAATTATTAAAACCATTTTATCGCGTTATTATAGGATTTCTGGAATTCTCCTGAAATTGTAAAATATACAAAAAAGTCTCGAAATTATTAAAAGCTTCTGAAAACTAATTCCTTAAAAACAGACAAAATTGTCATTTCTGAGTGTCAATCAATATGGAAAACGCCAATCCTAATAGCAATAAAAAAAAAACGGCATTGTCAGCTTTCATTTCATAAAGATGTAATAATAAGGCGAATTTTAACCAAAACAAGAAGTTCAAATTCTTAATTTACTTTAATAGTCATTGGCATACAAATATAGATCTAAATCTATCTCGACCTTTCACTTATTATCCTTATCACAACCCAGAATAGGCCCTGCGCTAGCCGTTTTGCATAGGGCCCCGCAATCTCTAGGACCGGCCCTGTAACTAGTAACCGTTACTATTTATTGATGCTTATAATAAATAAATACATCGTTTACTCTTGCCGACCTGCCTTTCGTTGAGTGCCTGCGTTAGAGTTACAACAATATTAAAATGTGTACACATTAATTTAACAGTAAGCCTTTTCGATCTCTACAAGCATGCCGAAAAAGCTGATGTATATTGTATGTTTACAGCATAAAGCTAGTGTTGATAAGCTGTTTTTAAAGCGTTATATGGTAATGATTTTGACCGGGAAATACTGCATTCCTCACTAATCTTCAGACACGTAGAAAAGCCTTATTATTATTAGTAATGATTTTGTACTTTTCAGCACCGAAGAATCAAATTTTTCAGCTGTTTGTAACCTGTATTAAGTTGGCAATTTTCTTGAAGTTTTAGTTAGCGTCCTTGACCTTGATTACACTGCCGTACTCCATTAATATATCAAATATGAAATTATTATTAATAATAAACAGATTGGCTCCAGAGGAGGCTGTCCATGTCCTTTAAAGCTACATATAAAGTAAAGTTCCCCTTTCAGACCTTGTGGTCTATAGGGCAGATGATGTAAAGGTCATCTGTTTCTGTGGCCTGCGGTTAAAGAGAGTGTCATGTGGCCAGCACAACGACCGACCGCCTTTACTTTTCCCCAACTAATGTCAGGTACCCATTTAGAGCTGGGTGGACTCAGAGGCGCCCAACGATCCCGAAATGAAAATCCCAGTCTTCACCGGGATTCGAACCCGGGACTTTCGGTTCGGGAGTCAAGCGCTTTACCGCTCAGCCACCGCGCCTCCAAAGCTACATATCGTATGAAGGTGAAATCTTATCGAGAAGGGACAGCAAAAAAAGAGTACCCAGAACTCTGCTCTAAGGAGGTAGGGGCGCCCCCTATGTCTTCCTTTACGTGTTTCAGATGTTACTTCAGAGCTACCCCAAATCTTCTTCTGCTTCTTCTTCTAGCCAGCTTTATTGCTGCTGAGCTGTGAGCTCTTTTGCAGACTGTGCCAAGGAAAAGAAGTGTTGCTGTTTTCTTCAGTTGTTCAGCACTGCCGTTATGTTGGGCTGGAGTGGTAGTAGGGTCTGCCTAAGGTGGCCCAAACCTAAAGAAGAAGGATGGCATCGGTCGGGGTTCGAACAGGGAACTATCGAGACGACAGTTCAGAGCTTAATAATAATAATAATAATATGCCTCATTGTTATATCAACCGAGGGCAGATGCGTTTCTTGGATGGGGGAGGGAAGGGGAGAATTTAAAAAGCCCCACGGATCCCCACTTGAGTGTTACATTAAATCTTTATATATAATTCTCTTCTTCCCTAAACAGGTCCATGGCAGCCAGAGGCAAAGATCACTCTCTTATTTCTGAGGATAGTCTCCCCACGAAAAAAAAAACAAGAAAGGGGGGGGGAGAACGTTTTCACAGCTCGCTACGGATGGCTGCGCTCTGAACTGCCAAACCCTGCCCGCTCCCATCCTATGCGGGAGGTTTGGACTAGGAAGTAAACTATCGTCAACTCTGAAGGAACATCCGGAACATGTAAAACATTTTACAAACACTAAATAGCAGGGCCGGACTTAAGCATTGTGGGGCCCTATTCGAAACGGATTTCGCGGGGCCAAGTTTGGGTAGGGAAGCGGACAATAAGTGAAATTTAAGAGTTTGTATTTGAAAATAAATTCGTCTATGCATTTTATTCATTCTTTACTACGTACATAATTACTTTACGAGCCTTGCCTGTAGCAAAGTCATACAGTATATCGTAATAATTCTGTTTCCCACATAGATCCAGCTCAATAGCAAGAATTACCAAATGTTTCAATCTATCTTTGAGAATTGTTGACCTCAAGTAATTCTTCATTAATCTGAGGCGCGAGAAGCTTCTTTCACCTGACTCCACAATTACAGCTAATGCATAATGCCGTTTTTATTAATAACGCGTAGGATTGATGTTTTCCATATTAAATGACACCCCAAAATGACATTTGTTTTCTATGTATTTCCGTATATTTTAAGGACTTTTTCGTATATTTTGCAATTTCGGGAGATTTCCAGGAGCTCCTGGTAAATCGACAGTATTAAGTTATAAAATGGTTATAATTTAATAATGTATGCACCTTGAATTAGCGCGGGTTCCATGAAAGTGCGAATCCTTCGGTCACATAGGTTGCAGTGGCCTAAAACCGGCCCTGCAAAATAGCGGCGTATGCTATGCCGCCGGTCGACTAGTATTAAATATTACGCAAAATGTCTTGACCTCCTTAAGGAAGTGGTATCTGTCGGACCTCAAATGATGGCAAATTCTTAGCCTAGGCGGAGAAAATTTGGAAGCCCCGAATGGAATAGATACAAAAAAATATAAACATCGCAAATGAAATCTCAACTTATTCAAAATCTGGTGTACTAAAAAAACAAACAACAAAAAACAAAAGCTGGCAAAATATGTGGGTCACTTTGGTATATAATTATTACTATTTTATTATGCGAGTGTATGTATTTATGTTTATTCATGTCACTAATAAATAACATCACTTCCGGGTCATTCACTGGAAAATGTTGTAAACCAAACATGTCTTCAGTTGACCGTTTATGTCTAAATAGTGTATGTAAAAGAAGCTTGAAAAGTCACGACACCACAGTCACATTATGGCCTGCGATAAATTCTGCCCTCTTTCGCGATCTTCCGTTTCGAGGATAGTGTCAACCTTTTCTGTCCTCTATAGGCACCCTCGGAACTCGGAAATAATATTAATAATATAGTATGTCGTGGGTCCCCCTTGTATTCGCAGACTTATACTCTTTGACGTGTGTAGGCCTAGGTTTTCAGACGTCTTTCCAGAAAAAAATTTATTAGGGGACGGCGACGCACACGGTTCCGTGATGTTCTATAAATACGCACGTCATGTCTATTATGATATAAGGTATGTCATCAAGCATGTTTGTGTGTGCGTGTGTGTGTGTCAATGTCGGATCTGGCTCAGACCGTACTCTTTAAGCAGATTCAATATATGTTTAAAAAAAAAGTAAAGCTCCCCCTTTCAGACCTTGCGATCTATAGGGCAAATGATGTAAAAGTCATCTGTTTCTATGGCCCCACAGTTAGCGAGGGTGTCGTGTGGCCAGAACAACGACTATCCGCCTGTACTATGGAAAGTGTTCTGTAAGTTATCCAGGAAAACCACTGACTTAGCAGAGTATAAATCATTAATTAACATACATGACTAGATTGACTCTAGGAAATTATTCTCTTTTTTTTTTATGTAACGTCTGTATTTTATAAGATAATAATAATAACGCTCGTCTTCGATACCGAATAATAATAATAATAATAATAATTATATTTATAAAGAGCTGTTAACAAACTAAATGTAGGCTCAAGGCGCTGTGATAACATTACAAACATAAACACGAGAGCTAAGATGACAAACTAATCTAAAAAAGTTTTAAACAGGTAGGTCTTAATGTTCTTCATTGGAGTAGTGTAGCATGTTGTTTGAATTCAATGGGGAGTGAGTTCCAAACCTTTGGAAAAAGCCCGCAGACCGTAGCTATTGAGGGAGAAACGTGGCACCACTAGAAGCGTTGAGTCCATTGGGCGCAGGGATAATAAGGAATGCCTTAAAAATCCCGAATTTAAAAGTATCAGTTTTCACATCGATTCGAACCCGGGACCTCTCAGTTTGAAACCCAAGCGCTATAGCACTCAACCACCGCGCCTCTATTTGTTAAATAACTTCATATTTACTAATTACAATTATTATTTTTACACTTGAATTACAAATAGTAAAAAAAAGACATTATTTTCCCTACCTATATAAGAATGGAAAAGTAATCCATACACGAATTATGTCAGGATTCAATGACTGGATATTCCCTTTCATAACAACACAGCACCCAGCACCCTTTCATAACAACACAACACACTTTGATATGGGTCAGCGATGTGTTCTCTCTGCTAAGCGTGTCCACTGAGCCTTCCAAATGAGTTGTTTTACTGGGTGACTGAGGCCTTAAATCCACCCACCCCATCCCACGTTTTAGCTCACCCTCTCCTCCTTTCATTTCTTCCCTCTTTTCCTCTCTATATTTCAATTCACTCCGTCACTCTCAGCATTCAGGCCATCTTTCCTTCACTTTCAACTTAAGTCTGTTGAACCTTTGGGGCACCACACAAGATCTGTTGACCGTACTTCTCTATTCCTCTCTGTCTCTTGCCTTGGATATAATTTCTCCCCAACGGCAGGCCCGTCCATTCTTTCCTGTTGTCTTCCCATCGCTTTCTCTGTCTGTATATCTATAATAAAGCCCGCCTCTTGCCTTCATTAATTTACCCCCACCCCTCTTTATTGTTAAGAGCTCCTAATCCTCTCTGCATTTAATTCCCTCCTCTTCCCCATGTTATTAAATTCATCAAATTCTACTCATCACCTCTTTCTCTCCTTCTTTAGTCTTCCCCTTCTTTCTCTCTATTTTATTTCTTTCTGCCATATATAAACACTTCTCTTTTCTTTCTATTGTTTCAAAAGAAAAAGATGGAAGAACAAAACGGGGATGTTTGTTCTATAACGAGTTTCGTCACTGTTTATGTCTGATGCAATATTTTTAAAAATATTTGTTTTTATTCAGTACTGAAGAGATTACATTGCCAACAACACATAAGACACTAACATACGTTTACGGTTTACACAACAGTTCACGTTAAAATTGTTCATAAACTGTCCAAACTTGACGATCACTGGGTTGTCCATTGTCCTTTGCTGTAGACCAGCGGTTCTCAACCTTTTAAGCTCGGCGAGCCTTTTTACAATATACCACTCTGCCGCGATCCCCCCCCCCCCATGGACACACACA
This sequence comes from Biomphalaria glabrata, assembly GCF_947242115.1. NCBI lineage: Eukaryota > Metazoa > Mollusca > Gastropoda > Planorbidae > Biomphalaria > Biomphalaria glabrata. Next base: position 32,178,792 of record NC_074725.1, on the reverse strand, counting down.
GCAATAGAAGAATAGACAATAGCAATTCTTATTTTTGATGGTCTTAGGCGACCCCTGGCAAATTGTAAATCGACCCCCATGGGGGTTGCGATCCACAGGTTGAGAACCCCTGCAGTAGACGAACGAAGTTTTTGGGATTCTTTCGGATGGATGTGTCATTATTTCCAATGGAAGCCCAAAGATTCCAAGAAATATAATTGGTTATTCAGTACTGAACAGATGACCTTGCCAACAACACATAAGACACTAAGGTATGTTTACGGTTCACGTTAACTTATCTTGTATCTTGTCTTTTAGTGTATCTTATCATATCTTTATCTTTATACGGCCTAGTCGTGCGGTTTGCGCGCTGGACTGTCGTTCGGTTTTATCGACGGTCGAGGGTTCAAACCCTGCCCGCTCCCACCCCCCGTCGTCCTGCGGGAGGTTTGGACTAGGAAGTAAACTATCTTCAACTCTGAAGGAACATCCGAAACATGTCAAACATTTAACAAACAAACAAACATTTTACAATCTTATCTTTATCTTTATCAAAACTGGGTGAAGACTGGCATTTCGTATATCGGTATTTCTATGATGCCCCTGAGTCTAATGTGTTCCTTACGATAGCTGGTTGTTGTGCTGGCCAGTTGACATCCTTGGTAACCATCAGCATAGAAACAGATGACCTTTTTACCTGTCCAACAAACGCAGTGGTAATTTACTACTTTTTAGTCACAAAAAAAGTTGCCTTTTGTGTATTACTTAGTTTGTGGTAGATATGGCAAAATATGTAGGTCACAGCTGGGTCTGCGTTGACACAGGAAACACTGCATTCCTCATTAACCTTTGACAAGACTTATTAATAGTTCGCTTATATTTCAAAGGAAAATTTCCCGTGAAGTTTTTTTTTTGTTCAGTGGCTATTTATCTACATGAAATACAAGTTATTCAGAAATAAGTCTTAACTCTTTCTCTCCGTAATTATTTACCACATTCTGGTGGAATCAACGTTGGTATCGTCAGTTAGGAGAAAAAGAGTTAAGCAATGTATACAATGATTCACTGTAAAGGCTGTTAATATTTTCAATTTGAAACAATTTGCACTTTGACTTTTTTTTTAAAATGTAGGCTACAAGCAAATGTGAATTTTCTTAAAGACCAACTGAAGAGGTTTTGGGGTCAATCACAGAAACCGTTTTAATACTTGTTTTCTGTAATATAATGCTTAAAAAAACGTGTATGCAAAATATTTTCTAAAACTTTTCAGCCGTTAATGAGATATGAGCATTTTAATGTGGGTTTTAGGGACACTAGCCATTCGAGATGTCTTTCTCTCTCACTACACGGGTCCGTGACGTCATAGTATGGAAATTAGGTCACGCTGCTAAATTTAGAGGTAAGCGAACTAATGTTCGTCGGATTAGCCTAGATCAGCGGTTCTCAATCTTTTAAGCTCGGCGACCCCTTTTTACAATCCCCCCACTCTGCCGCGACCCCCCCCCCCGCTCACACACATACAGCAATAGGAGAACAGACTTTTTCGATGGTCTTTGGCGACCCCTGGCAAATCATTAATCGACCCCCAAGGGGGTCGCGACGCACAGGTTGAGAACCCCTGGCTAGATCCAGTCAAGCGCACAACGTGGATCAGTCTGCTATATCTCTTGTTACAGTCAATGTGTGGTTCTTATGACTATGAGTGTAAGCTAATCACAATTAGCCAGCCGGTTTAACTTAAATCCATTCATGCGTACCCAGTATTACCCGTATAACACCCGTATATTACCCATATATTACCCGTATAACACCCATATATTACCCGTATAACACCCGTATATTACCCGTATAACACCCGTATATTACCCGTATAACACCCGTATATTACCCATATATTACCCGTATAACACCCGTATATTACCCGTATAACACGCGTATATTACCCGTATAACACCCGTATATTACCCGTATATTACCCGTATAACACCCGTATATTACCCATATATTACCCGTATAACACCCGTATATTACCCGTATAACACCCGTATATTACCCGTATAACACCCGTATATTACCCGTATAACACCCGTATATTACCCGTATAACACCCGTATATTACCCGTATAACACCCGTATATTACCCGTATAACACCCGTATATTACCCGTATAACACCCGTATATTACCCGTATAACACAGTGTGTTTCTGTCCACCATATCGTGCAGTACACCTGCAATTTTGTTTTATCCCCAATTCTTTCAATCACCGGGTTTTTCTCGTTCTGATAACGATGATAGTAAAATAGATCTATATGCTAGAAACTTTGGTTGCAGAAACAGCTCCTTGACTAATGGAATTCACTTATTCAAATGCCCTTGGAATGATAATGTGTAATTGTGTGTAGAGATGGGGTGGGGAGAAACAAGTCAAAGCTAGATAGTTACTTGCACACTAAGTACAAATTCAGCTTCCTTAACTTATATGATTTAAAAGTTTAAGAGTAATACCCCATATTGGAAGCAGTTACTTCAATGAAAAGCTGATATCAATGAAGAGCTCCATTTGTTTTTCGTAATACAGTTTTAAAGCAGTGAATTATTAACTAATAGTTAACTTTTATTTTTTTCTTATATTAACATATTTTCAAAGTAATATTTGAATATTATCAGAATACTTTAATTTAAATAAGATAGTAAGAGCAGAAACAGCTGAGGTAAAATATTTGATCAGTTAGGTTCAAGCTATTAAATATTTCAAGTTCTAATATTAAATTATTTATCTAGCTAAATAACTTTTGGGTGCTAAATTTTCTTTAAAATATCTTTGTGAACAGTGTCTTACTGGAAATATTTACATTTCATTAACTAATTTATAAATATAAACACACTATACATTTCACATTTATAATAATTTACATTTTTTTTAGTCGTCTGCGTCTGTCTTTAGCAAGCTCGTGAGAGCTTTTCAGTAGTTTCTTTCCAAGGCATACTGCTTTCCTATATGCCAAAGAAACCACTGGTTTGTCTGCATAATAAATTAAGATATGACAAAATATACAAGTTGCAACTGGGTTCATTTGGTCAAGAGAAATGCTGCATCCATCCTTAACCTTCGGAATCGAAGATAATGCTTATAACCATAGACATTAACAAATATAGACTGGCCGAAGGAAGTAACTCCATGTAACTTGAAAACATGTATATCTATTGTATTCGGATTTCCGAATTATGAAAAATTGCATGATCTTCATTCTTAGAGATTAAACAAAACTACACTGCCTCCTTATTTACATTATATATAGGTGTGGCTGAAATCGATATGAATACTTAACTTTTATACTGCTCATAAATGCTGTATAATAAAGTACATAAAATTGCAAGTCACAAATTTTCGTTTCATAAAACTCTTTAATCGGCCAGTCTATAGTTATTTATGTCTATGGTTATAACTTTATGATTTGCATTAAATATAAAGGGCATGTCCCACAAAGTTGAAATTTATCCAAAAGAATATTTTTTTCACTTTTGAGTATTTATAAAGAAAATTTAACAAATATATATAAGTAATATTATAAACACCAACATATTATAACCAATAAACTGTCATATGTCAACCAACATTTATCAACTTTGAATGGAAGTTTATCACACAGTCACTATATGATTAACCGGAAACAGATATACAACCAGAGATAAAATGAACATTTAGAAGATATTACCAACATTGTGTCAAACATTTAAATAGATGAATTTAAATAGAAAAATTAACACACAAGAAAATACAAGTGAAAACGTAAGCTCAATGGTGTGGTATTTTAAGAGATTATTAGCAAGAAAATAACAGAGGCATTATACAAAATATGGTTGGTTAATTATGAATAAGGCTAATCCCCCCCCACACACACACACAAAGAGTGTTTATATAAGTGGCACTTACAGAAATGAAAAATGGCTCAACGCCATCTCAACGCTGCCCTTAGGTAACAGAAAGAGAGAACTACTGCCTCAAACTAGAGGACCTACTTAGGTCCAGCAACGGAGCATAGGTGTGGAATATTAGGAACAGAATTGAAAAGTACCTGGTCACTAGCGAAGAAACGCATGTCGTTTTGACATGAATAATTTCCACAAATCACGACCCAAGACCTTGCAGGATGTTACTGAAAAACACTCCGTCTTGAATTTAGTATTTACTAAATAACAAGTCAGAAACATTTGTTTTATAATAAACGCAATGAACCCATATACAACTAGAAGGAAATGAGAAGGCTGACACACTCGCCAAGAGTGGAAGAACTAACTCACAAGTAAACTCTGCACTCTAAACTGTGTCACATGTAAATTATGAGTGAGTCTGGTATGAATGTACACTTTGGTTTCTTATAGTTATAATGTTTTTTTGTTTGGTGTAATGCACAAATTGTAAGACAAATTTCCATACGGATAATATAGATTATTATTATTATGCTAGAAATGAACAAGTAGTCATTCCCTGGCGCTGCCAGGGTCGAGTTTCGCTAAAGAGAAACAAAATTCATCGTAGTCCCTTTAACAGTTTCCACTGAGGAATTTTCTGGTGATGTGGCAGGTCTGCAGCAGTACCGCCCTCTGACAGGCAACGAAGATGTTCCTAGGAATGTTAAGGGCCTTGAAGGTGTCTGTGAGGTCAGTTGTTATTATCCCCTCGGTTGATATAACAATGGGGTATATTGTTATTTTGGACAATTTTCATAGACGCTTAATCTCCAAGCCTAGGTTCCCATATTTTCTTTGTTTTTCTATCTCAGTTTTTCTTAAATTATGAGACAGTGGTACGGCGATATCGATAATGGTAGCGTTTTTTTTCTTTTTTATCGATGAACATCAGATCCGGGCGATTATTGTTATTATTATTATTATCCAGAAGAAATGAAGAAATTAATTGTAAATAAAATAAATGAGAAATGGACGAGCTCTCATCCAAATCACAAGAAAGATGACGCTTACTATAAGCTATCCCGACAAGACCAACGTCTAATCTTTCGACTCAGGACCGGACACAACAGAATGCGACAACACATGTACCGGAAGCTCAAAATTGGAACCAGTGAAATCTGCCCATGTGGAGTATCACCAGAGAATGCCAACCACGTCCTCCAAAACTGCTCTTTTTACCAAGAGGCTCGAATAAGATACTGGCCCCAAAACACCCCAATAGAAAGAAAACTATATGGAGAGCTCCCTGATTTGGAAACGACTGCGCAGTTCATCTCATGTATTGGTCCAGTCATCTGAACACTCCAACATAACAGTGAGAACGAAGAAGAAGAACCCAATGAAAGCTTGAGGTAATAAAAGGGAGTCTTCGAAGAAGGCAGAACATCTGGCTGCAGCGACGCTTGCAAGTCCAGCCAGATGAAACCAGACATGCAAAAGATTTATTTCAGTTGCTGAGTCCTTGGACTCACGCTTGCTGGTTTGTTGCTCAACTGAAACAAAATATAAAAAAAAAACCAATCAAGTAAGACAACATTCAAGGAGGACAAAATTAAAGTATGGCAACATTCAAGTAGGACAACATTAGAATAGGACAACATTCAAGTAGGACAACATTTATGTAGGACAACATTCAAGTAGGACAACATTCAAGTAGGACAACATTTATGTAGGACAACATTCAAGTAGGACGACATTCAAGAAGGTCAACATTCTAATAGGACAACATTCAAGTAGGACAACATTCAAGTAGGACAACATTCAAGTAGGACAACATTCAAGTAGGACAACATTCAAGTAGGACAACATTCAAGCAGGACAACATTCAAGTAGGACAACATTCAAGTAGGACAACATTCAAGCAGGACAACATTCAATAATAATAATAATAATAATAATAATCTTATTATCCGTAAGGAAATTTGTCTTACAATTTGTGCATTACACCAAACAAAAAACATTATAACTATAAGAAACCAAAGTGTACATTCACACCAGACTCACTCATAATTTACATATGACGAAGTTTGTACCAGATTGTTCTTATTCAATGATTTGATTGCCAGGGAAACAAAAGAGTGTTTGTGTCTGTTTGTCTTTTGTGATGGTAAAATCACAAAATCCTGACACAAAGGGTGATTCTTTATTTCAAGGATCTTGTTAGCTTTTTTATAGATGTTTGTCTCAAACAACTGCCCAAATGGGGTTTGTTTTTTGCCAATGATTTTGCCAGCAGCATTGAGGATTCTATTAAGTTTATTCCTATTTTTAATGCTCAGATTGCCATACCAGACAGTGATATTGAAACTTAAAATATTGCAGATGTGAGCGTAATAAAACATAGCCAAGGCCTTTTCGCTAACATTCAAGTAGGACAACATTCAAGCAGGACAACATTCAAATAGGACAACATTCAAGTAGGATAACATTCAAGCAGGACAACATTCAATTAGGACAACATTCAAATAGGACAACATTCAAGTAGGATAACATTCAAGGAGGACAACATTCAAGTAGGATAACATTCAAGGAGGACAACATTCAAGTAGGACAAAAATTCAAGTAAGACGACATTCTAGGAGGACAAAATTAAAGTATGGCAGCATTCAAGTAAGACAACATGCTAGGAGGACAAAATTAAAGTATGGCAACATTCAAGTAGGACAAAATTCTAGTAAGACGACATTCAAGAAGGACAACATTCAAAAAGGACAACATTCAAATAGGACAACATTCAAGTAGGACAACATTCAAATAACACGACATTCAAGAAGGACAACGTTTAAACAGGACAACATTCAAATAGGACAACATTCAAGTAGGATATTCAATGAGGACAACATTTAAGGAAGACAACATTCAAGTAGGACAACATTCAAGTCGGTCAACATTCAAGTCGGACAACATTCAAGTCGGACAACATTCAAGTCGGACAAAATTCAAGGAGGACAAAATTAAAGTATGGCAACATTCAAGTAGGACAAAGTTCAAGTAAGACAACATTCTAGGAGGACAAAATTAAAGTTTGGCAACATTCAAGTAGGACAAAGTTCAAGTAAGACAACATTCTAGGAGGACAAAATTAAAGTATGGCAACAATCAAGTAGGACAAAATTCAAGTAAGACGACATTCAAGAAGGACAACATTCAAAAAGGACAACATTCAAATAGGACAACATTAAGTAGGACAACATTCAAATAAGACGACATTCAAGAAGGACAACGTTCAAACAGGACAACATTCAAATAGGACAACATTCAAGTAGGATAACATTCAAGTAGGATAACATTCAAGTAGGACAACATTCAAGGAGGACAACATTCAAGGAGGGCATTATTCAAGGAGGACAACATTCAAGTAGGACAACATTCAAGTAGGACAACATTCAAGAAGGACAACATTCAAGTAGGACAACATTCAAGGAGGACAACATTCAAGTAAGACAACATTCAAGTGGGATAACATTCAAGGAGGACAACATTCAAGGAGGACAACATTCAAGGAGGACAACATTCAAGGAGAACATTTTAAGTAGAGCAACATTCAAGTTGGACAACATTCAAGTAGGACAACATTCAAGGAGAACATTTTAAGTAGGGCAACATTCAAGTATGACAACATTCAAGTAGGACAACATTTAAGGAGGAAAACAATTTATATAGGGCAACATTCAAAGATAACAAGGGAGACTACCAAAATAAAATGGTAAACCTGAAATTTAATCAAATTACCTTTATCAACTTTGATTGTAAAAGATCTAAGCTAAAGCTACACTGTAATTAATTTTTTTCCCATTAAAACCTTTTCATGTTCTGTGTTCTCAAATGACTATATTTTTAAATATATAAACTGTCTGGGAGATATAAGCTACATGTAAATATCATTTGGCAAGACAAAGTTTTAAACGAGCATTAACATAATGATCCTATAACACTGTTAATCTTTTGTTATGCTTTCTAATTGATAAATTTAAACAAAATTGAACAAAAGTTACCCCCAAAAATGAACTAATAGATATTGAGCTTTGTATAAGCCCAATAAGCCCAATAAGTCCCACCTCCGGTTACCAGTAACATCGTTATAATTCTTAACAAAGGGAAGTAACTCACAATTATAAAAAGGTCCTAAAAATCACAACATTAGAAATCCGTCTTCACGGGACTTGAACCAACAACCCCTTGTTTCAGAAGTCAAGCCCTTTATAACTCAGCCATGACGCCCACTTATTTATCAAAATAGATAGACTAATAATCTAAACATAAAATTAGTCAAATAACTTATATAAAATTTGACCTTTTTCAATTTTGATTGTAAAAGATATAACTTTAAGCCTCAGTGTGGTTCCTTTCTTTTACCGTGATAGCCATGTTGTATGTCCTAAATAAAAAGGGGACATTTTAAATATATAAATAGTCTTGGAAGACATAAGCTTCATCTTAATAGCAAAAGTTTTAAACAAATTTCTCTAACACGTTTGGTGGCAGAGTGGTTAAGCGCTCGGCTTCCGAACTTGAAGTCCTGGGTTCGAATCTCGGTGAAGGCTGGGATTTGAAATATCAGGATTTTTAGGGCGTCCCTGAGTCCATGAGTCCACCCAACTCTAATGGGTACCTGACTACTAAACAGTAGTAAGGAAAGAGTTAATTAATATACAAATATTTAAATAATACAATTGGATTGTTCACAATTTTTCATCTTACTGCGAAACCGCTATGGAGGTCCGAAGACCACAGTTTGAGAACCACAGGTTTAAAATGACATAACTTACCGATTAGCCATGTGTTTTCTTTGTCTGTCTCTTGTATTCACAAAAAGAGACATGAAACTTTCAAGAATAATTGGGCTTTAACTCTTTCTCTCCTTGGTTATTTTCCAAGTTTTGCTCATTTGTGGTACACTACCCTGTAATGATTACACTTCAATAACTTTTTTGTATGTAATCAGGAAATGTTATATTAGGTATAAAATTATAGAAGAATGCATGCACTTTTTATATAACAAAAAATTAAAGTTTATAAAATGAAAAATTAATTTAATTGAGTGGGCACAAATCAACGCTGGTATCGTCAGTTCGGAGTGAAAGAGTTGAAATGTTCATAGTGGAAGGCGAGATGGCTGAGCGGAAAAGCGCCTCTGAACCAGGGGTCCCGGGTTCGAATCCTTGCCTAGACTGGGAGTTTTAATTTCGGGATATGCGGGCACCCAGCTCTAATGGGTACCTGACATTGGTTGGGAAAAGTAAAGACTGTTGGTCATTGTGCTGGCCAGAGGAACAGATGACCTTTACATCATCTGCCCTGTAGACCACAAGGTCTGAAAGTGGAACTTTACTTTTTCTTTTATATTTATAGCACCCGGTATATCTTTTAAAAAGTTTTTTTGCCTTTTTTTTTTACCTTTACCTATCCCTTAGTCTGTTGGACCGTTGAGGCATCAAGCAAGACTTGTCGACCGTCTTTCTCCATTCCTCCCTGTATTTTGCCTTTCTTAAAACTTCTTTCAATTCTTTTATGTTGCCCTCCCATCGCTTTCTCTGTCTGCCTCTTTTTCTTTTTCCTGGTACTGTTCCCTGTAGGAAGGTCTTTGCGAGTCCCGAAGATCTTGTAATATGGCCATAGATTTTTAAGCTTGCGTTTTTTTTTAAATAGTTAGCTGGTCATCATGGGGTCCGATCGCTGCAGTAACCCTCTCTTTAATCTCTTGGTTTAAGATGCGGTCTTTGAAAGTGTTGCTTAGGATCCTTCTGTAGCATCTCAATTCCATTGCTAGGATCCTCCTCTCCAGCTCTGCAGTCAGCGTCTAAGACTCGCAAGCATTTAAAAATATGGCCATGACCAGGGAGCCCATCTGTCTGCATTTGGTGCCTAGGGCTAAGCCTTTATCTTTCTATATTATTTTAAGTTTTGAAAGGGCTGCTGAGGACTGTGCTATTCGGGCCAGTAGTTCCGGTTTCGTTCCCTCATCTGAGACAATAGCTCCAAGGTATTTGAAGCTGCTAACACTAGTCAGTTTTTCACCTCCAATACTGACGCCCCTTTTAAAGCCCTGTTGGCTATGGGTCATAATTTTTTTTCGGCATTTATTTGCATGCCATATGCATATAATACCTTTATTTAATACATCTATTTAATACCTGTATTTAATACTTCTATTTAATACTTGCGTGGTCGAGAGGCTAAGTGCGCTTGAACTTGGCTTGGCTTGGCTACCTAGAAGGGGGCTCAAGGTTCGACACCCGACTCGGGCAGAGTTGTGTTTACTGAGCGCCTAAAGGCAGCACGGAAAACTCCTAGATACCCCCTCCCCCCCCCCCCCCACTGGTCCACAATTGAGATCGGACCAATGCGCTCTGAGCATGCTATAAGCATGAAAGTAGCGCTATATATATATCTATATATATCTTCCCCGTTGTATTTAATTCATAAAATTTATCCGTTTTTAATTATATGTAATTAAATAAATATAAAAAAGTAAAAAAAGTCAATTTTCCCTTTCGGACTTTGCGATCTATGAGATAGATTACGTAGAGGTCATCTTATAGTCTCCGGTAAACGAGGGCATCATGTGGCCAGCACAACGATCAGCCGCCTTTGCTTCCCCCCAAAAATGCAAGATACCCGCAAGAGTTGACTAGTGTTCTGTAGTTTGATACATACTTGGGGGAGAGTTTGACGCACTTAATATATTACACTGCGTGCGGTCCGCACCATCCGCACATTGCCTCTGTATTTTTTAAATTTATGTCACGATGTGGTCAGTTTATTATTATTATTATTATTATTATTGTTTTTTAAATAGGGGAGATAATGTAGTGTTGTTTTAAATTTTAATGGTTATCTATCTTTCATTTAAGGTTTTAAGTTGCTATGATAAACAAGTAAACATTTTTTTTAAATGTTACTTTTAGTAAAAAATGAATGCTAGATTTAAATTTAAAAAAAAGTACTATTTAAAAATGATTACTAGGGAGTTATTCAAGTTATTTGATGTTTTATAACTAAAGATATGTAAGGCCTTCAGCGGTTTAGTTGTCTACCACAGACACAATACTACTAGTCAACGGCCGACAATAACAAGGGGGAAGTACTCGAAGGCGTAATCTTATTGAAATAAAGATTGTCTAGACCTCTAGTCAAATTTAAATTATTTTTGTTTATACTTTAAAAAAATAATAACATTCAAACTAGGGTTTCACCAATGTGGCTAAATAGCTTGTAATTCCTTTCCCGAAGATATACATTAATTGTCAAATTTCTTGGAAAATTGTTAGAGCCGTTTTCGACAACCGCGTCCACCCACCCATCCATCCACCCAGGATTTTGAGCCTACGGATTCCCATGTTCAATAGAGAAATTGTTAAAGTATATTAAGAATAGTATCAAGAGATATTGTCACATTTACGGTTTGAGCCACGTCGGATAAGGGATTAGTTTTGTAAAAATGTTTGACATGTTTCGGATGTTCCTTCAGAGTTGAAGATAGTTTACTTCCTAGTCCAAACCTCCCGCAGGACGACGGGGGATGGGAGCGGGCAGGGTTTGAACCCTCGACCTTTCGATAAATCCGAACGACAGTCCAGCGCCCAAACCGCACGAACAGGCAGCCATCCGATTGTGTGCACAAAACAAAACAAACAACATAAAAAACTACAAACACTAAAATTAAAAAAAAAAAATGTTATCAGTCATTGAACTAATTTTATAAATGTTATAATATTTGAAAAATAGTGGAGAAAAGTTGTTTCAGAGTCAGCAGTGCTACATCAACGTCTTGATTTCTTTTCATTTTCCTTTATCCATTTGGTCCTCTAGATGAAGGGTTAGACAGAGATGATGATAGTTTATAGACATTTGAAGTCTCGAGAGATGATCTTATCACTTTGCAACGTCTTATGTGACTCTTGTATCACATTTAAAATTGTTCATGTCAAGGTTATTAAGTAAATGTATATATTAAGATCTATGTCAAACATGGGGAAGGTTCGTTTCACATTGTTTTTCTGTTTTGCCGCGTCTTATTGGCGGCCTAATGTGCCTAACTTATAGTATAATTAAAATACTGCACAATGCGACGAATTACTAATATAATTTATGATTCAAAGAATTGAACTCTGCCTGGTCATGTGGTATGTACTGCAGATTGCCCTCTTATGGTCCTGAGTTTGAAACCTGCACTATTCCTATTCCTGCTGTCCTGTAAGAGGTCTGGGCTTGGAAGTGAATGGATAAAACTTATTAGGCTACGTATAATGTTATGTTTCGCTTCTTTCGGATGTTCAGAATTGAAGATTAATCCATCTTAGCCTAAACCGCCAGCAAAACGGCGGGGGATCTAACGGGCAGGGTTGGAACCCAAGACTCATGAGACGTCAGTTTATAGCGTCTACGACATGACCAGACTATTTTTTACAAAGCTTATATCAACGCACTCTATGTAGTAAAAAAAATTTGTATTTAAGGCATTTCTCCTACACCCACTCTCGGATAAAGTTGAAAATGTGCAACTTTAATCATTGGCGAAGACAAGACATGAATCAATAAAATCATAATCAACCCAATAAGCCAATTAATTACTAATTAATTATTTTGTTTGATACGTACAAACCGGTTTTAAAAACAACAAAACCCGAAGTCCAGTCCATCCAGTCATGGTCTGACGACGCTGTTTTTACAGCCACAAAGTTGTCTGGAGCAAACAGATTGGGACATGTTTGTAAACAACTGCCCAGACAGATGAACTTACCTAAACTGTTAATTAGTACGTACAGTTCTGTGAAAACATGATTGTACCAAAGAAGAAAATTAAAACATTCAGTAATAATAGACCCTGGATGACCAACATTAAAAATTAACATTCTGTCGTCATCGAGAAGTACATAGAAGTCTATTTATAAAGCGCTGGTTATGTGTATGTGTTTTTCGTGTGTGAATGTCGTTCGTATGTGCATCTATATTGTGCATCTATATTGTGCATCTATATTATTATTGTACAGTAGTTACGCTGAGGTTGTCAATTGTAGTCAAACCGAATTTCCATTTGATTGGATCAATAAAAGTTATCTTATCTTATCTTATACCATCAAACTTAAATTAGTCTTTCAATATTTACAGATGTGGTTGGGTTTTGTCCCCTTAGATAAATGTACACGTTATTTGTCCCATTTCCATTCTTAAGATAAGACCCATACGGTGAACTCTATTATATCTTAATAAGCAATATAGCGTCTTTTTAAATCAGCAATTATGTAGGCCCTAAAAAGATGAAGCCTACTAGTAGCACTGTCTACATTCTACATTTTGTTTTCGGAAAATGTGTTTGATTAAAAGAGTATTACACTGTAATGTCTGTGAAAGACTTTTTGTTTAAACACGACGCTCAGATGGCCTTTTATAAAAAATAATAATATGGGCATTTGGGCAAATGCCCGGTGGGCCGGTACCCAAATGGGCCGGTAGGGCCACCGAAATGGCCTGATCGAGGTCACTATGGCACATATCAAGTTGTTAAAGGTTTTATAATATTCTTATTATATTATTATTATTATTATTATAAAAGGCCATCTGATCGTGGTGTTAAAAAAATCTTTCACAGACATTACAGCGTAATACTCTTTTAATCAAACACATTTTCCGAAAACAAAATGTAGAATGTAGACATTGCTACTAGCAGGCTTCATCTTTTTAGGGCCTACATAATTGCTGATTTAAAAAGACGCTATATTGCTTATTAAGAATATAGAGCTTACTGTATGCATGCATATCGATTCATTTTCAAGCTTAACAATGATTTTTAAGGACCGATACACCTAGAAATGAATGCCCATCACATGATTGAGAATTTGTGGGCCGAATTTTATAGAAATGCCCGGGCCAATTTTGACACCCTGTCCGCCCCTGACTCTATCGAATGTGGGTATCGTCTGGTTACATCTCCAGGTCATATGCACTGAGCTAGTGACTTACATACTAATCTAGTTCTGCTTCATTCTACTCCAGTCTTTCCCCTCCACTTGGTACTATTTATCTTCCCACTACTGAATTGGGTCATATTCCCCCCCCCCCATCTAAATCATATAACATCAGCTTTACCCCAGGGTCATAAAATGATCTGTATTTGTCTCAGTTTATGACCGTGACTAAAGATTCCTACTATGACCAGACCGCGTCTGACAACACCTTTTAATGTTCCTAGGTGGAGCTGTCTATCCACACAGGGAAGGACAGTACGATTTGGCGGTCACAGATGATGAGGCGTCACAGGGGCAGAGCCGGTCTTAGGCTACTGCGACCTATGCGCCGCAGTGGTTTCCGCACTTTCATAGGCCCTGCACTAATTCTAATTGTAAATTATCACTTATAAATAATAACAGGATTTCCGAGGCCTCCTCATTTTCAAGGACCTCTTGCAAATTTCCTCAAATTGCAAAATTTACAAAAAAAAAAAAAAAGGTCCTGAAAATCTCCTGAAAAATGGACAAAATTGTCATTTTGCGGTGCCAATCCTACACTCGATTAAAAAAAATACGGCAATGTCTGCTTTCCTTTATTAAAATTTATTGTAAAGACGAGTGTATTTTCTAATTTTAATAAATTTTTAATTTTTACTTTATGCTTATCCCCGCCCAGACTTGGCCCTGCGCAATTTGTTTCGCATAGGGCCCCGCAATAGTTAGGACCGGCCCTGACGCGGGGAGATGTAGCAGACGATCTGTAGCTTGTTGTGAGGCCCCAAGAGGCGTGAGGCTGTGGATGATGCCTTTTTTTCCGCATGAAAAGACTTTTTGAGCAGGGAACAGTATCAGGGTACAGAAGGAGCGACAGACAACGGACACACACACATCATTAGAACAATCTTGCAAAGATCATCTTCTTTTTTGAAGTAACGTCTGTATTATATAAGATAAGATAAGATAAAGAACAAGAGGACTTTGTTATTCATCCATCCATCCATCAAGTCATATATCTATCTATCTATCTATCTATCTATCTATCTATCTATCTATCTATCTATCTATATGTCCAGCATATCTATCTATCTATCTATATGTCCAGCATATCTATCTATCTATCTGACTATCCATCATTTCAATTCATTCATCTCTTTCTTTTTCACTTTCTCTCTCTATATCTCTCTCTCTCTCTCACATTAGTGAATATATATGTTAATAAAATTATTTTTTGAAATTTAAAAAAATGATATTTAGAGTCTGCATTCTCTCTCTCTTCTTCTTCCCTCTCTCTCTCTCTCTCTCTCTCCTTATCTTCATTTCAACCTGTACTATGAGATATCGTGTTCAGTATCAGGCCAAAGATAGAACTTTGTCTCCCCTGGTTCTCTAGTCATAAATCAACTCTAGAAAAACCGAACTTGAGATCGCACAACTTTTCTTTTCGTTTCATATAAAAATCCGTATTTTTATAAGTTACATGTTAGAATTATTCTTGGCAGGCGCCAAAAGTTAGACTGAGCCCGTTAGTCAAACATAATCAAGCGTAACAAAAAATTGTTTCTATAGTCTTACAATCTGCTATTGCCACTACTTTTGTTTCAGTATTTTCTGTTTAATAACCTAATTAAATATAATTATATAGTTCCGATTAATTCGACTTTATAACGATAGAACAGGAAGCGTATATACCTACATAAATAATATTATGTTTCACTTCTGATATTATGCCTTCAAGCAAGCTAGAATTCTCTGATATGTCTTACGAGCTGTCCAACATGAGGAGAGAGCCCAAGGGCTGCCACGTCAGCCCGGTGATTGGGTTCATCTTCGTGCTGCTGGCCGCGGCCATCGCCGTCGGTGTGGGCATTATTGTCCATTTCGCGGGCGGAAGCAAGGAAGTCGTCTGCAAGTGTGATTCCCAGGTGGACGAAGTGTTGCAGCAGTGTATGAGACTGGCCCGTGCCGGAAATATGGAAATATGTAAGTGTTATGTAATGATGTAATGTGTAAGTAAGGTAATGAGTAATTGTAATCTTATCTTATAAATTATAGACGTTCTTTCCAGGGGCAAAGCTAGAAATTTTTCATCGTTTGGGGGCACGGGGGACTTGACCTCTTTGGGGGGCCCATGTATTTTTCGGGGGCCCGGAGGGATTTTCAAATTCTCCCCCCCCCCCCCTCCTCCCCCACCCTAGCTACGCCACTGGTTCCTTCAAAATAAGATAATTACACATTACACGCATCCACGTGTTAATAATGTCTCGCATGTTTATTAGAGAATCGAATTCTCTGCTAAGTCATTGGATTCCCTGGCTGATTCGGGCGACCCATTTCATGCTTTAATAGCACTAGGGAAGAAGGAGCACTTGTATACATTTGTTCCAGCAAGTGGAAAAAGAAATGTGTTTTTCCGAGTATTTATTAATTTTTTATCTTGTTTTTGTTTTCTGTATTTGTAAATTGTTGATTTTAAATGTCTATATAGCGCATATCTCATGTTTTTAGAATGCCCAGTGCATTATGGTCTACTGTTTTTTAATGCCTATATAGGGCATATTTCATGTTTTTTTTAGAATGCCCAGGGCATTATGGTCTACTGTTTTTTAAATGCCTATATGGCGCATATTTCATGTTTTTTTTAGAATGCCAAGGGCATTATAGTCAACTGTTTTTTTAATGCCTATATAGCGCATATTTCATGTTTTTAGAATGCCCAGTGCATTATGGTCTACTGTTTTTTTTTATGCTTATGAAGAAACAAGTCCTTTTATGTGTAAACTGCCTTTTATTGTGAAGCATTCAAACATAACATTATCCACAGATAACAAACTCCAATAGATGACTTCCTTCTGCATATTTTTAACCCCATTGTGACTTCCCGCAAGTCCCTTAACTCTCCGATACCCAACACTTCACCGTGTGTCACGGTTGGCCGCACATAGTAACTGTGTCCCAACAATGCCTATATAGCGCATATTTCATGTTTTAAGAATGCTCAGTGTCTGTTTTTTTTTTAATGCCTATACAGCAAATAGTTCATGTTTTTAGAATGCCTAGTGTCTACTGTTTTTTGTACCTGTGTGTGGTGGGGGGGGGGCAGGGGGAGTATCTTGCTGCCTTTAAGTTCTCTGCAAACACTCTGCTCGAGTTGGGGATTCGAACCAAGCGGTTTGGGCATATCTTACACACATGGTTTTATTATTTTAAGTATTTTTGACTTGACTTTGACGTCTGGGTTTCGGCTGTACAATCAGGATTGTATATTATTTTGTACGAGCCCATACTTCAAGCGTGACAGCAGGGGCTGGCGTGACAGAGGTCAGGATTCAAACTCGGAGCCGGCACCACTTGGCCAGGGCAGCTATTTAGTAATTTAATATTATGTTTGAAATGGCAAGACAAAATACCAGATACTGAAGTCCTTCGAAGAGCGTGTCTGCAAAGCATCCACACAATCCTGATGCAGTCCCAGCTGCGATGGGCAGGTCACGTCTACAGAATGGAAGACCACCGCATTCCTAAACGACTCTTGTATGGCCAACTAAGCGAAGGAAAGCGCTCGCAAGGTGGGCAAAGAAAGCGCTTCAGGGACACCCTCAAAGCTTCTCTGAAGGCGTTCAGCATAGACCCTGGCACCTGGGAGACAGAGGCACACGACAGAGCATCATGGCGTCGCGCTGTGAAAACTGGCGCACAGGTTGCTGAGGAAAAAAGAACAACGCAGGCAGAAGAAAAACGCCAGAAAAGAAAAGCAAGACAAACGACACTAGCTCCAGCTGGAATAACCTGCCCAGTGTGCGGCCGAACATTCCGGGCTCACATAGGTCTCACCAGCCACACGAGGAGGCATAAAACCCCAGTGCAGAGCCCTCAGCCCCCTGGATGACAAAGTGGTCATCATCGAACCACGATGGACGAACTATATAATATTATGTTTGAGTTCAATAATGTATTATGTAGGTATTTGTAGACTAATATATAGAGAGAGAGCTGGGTGGACTCAGAGGCACCCAAAGTTCCCGAAATAAAAAAAAAAAAGACATTTCTCAGTAGGATTCAAACCCGAGACCTCCATTTCTGAAGCAAAGCGTTTTACCACTCGGCCACTGCTCATTATACAAAATAGAAGCAGGAGTCTGCTGGTCGAGTTTTGTTCAATCTACTTGACCATGCTGTATAAGCCGAGAAACACACCTTTAACCCAAATCTGTTCCTTCTTATCGACAGGTCAGCTATGTCCAGCAAATACCCCAGTAGCAGCACTCACCACCACGACGTCACGCACGACAGCGGGCATCGCCGAGGAAACAACTCTTTCGTCCGACGCTCCGTCTACGACATCCACCGCCCCCAGCACTTCGACGACGGAGGGGCCGGTGCTGAATGTCCGACTCCCCACCTCCGTCACGCCACTGCACTACAACCTGGAGATACAGACATACATGAACTCCACTGATCCAACAGATTTTAAATTCAAGGTAGACCTAGATCATATAGACATTTCGTTCGGAGTGTTGACTTATTTCTTCTTGTCTAATCTAATCCTTTTGTATTATCTTATTTCATTTTATCTTATCTTATCTGATCTTATTTAATCTTATTATCTTATCTTCTTATTTTTTTTATCTTATTATCTTATCTTATTATCTTACCTTATTATCTTATCTTATTATCTTATCTTATTATCTTATTATTTTATCTTATTATCTTATCTTATTATTTTATCTTATTATCTTATCTTATTATCTTATCTTATTATCTTATCTTATTATCTTATATTATCTTTTTAATTATCTTATCTTTTTTAATTATCTTATCTTACCTTATCTTATCTCATTTCATATTTCATATAAAATACAGACATTACTTCAAAAAGATGGTGATCAAGGGCGGTCTGGTTATATGGGTATTCGGGCAAATGCCCGGTGGGCCGTTACCCAAAAGGGCCGCTAGGGCCACCTAAAGGGCTTCATGAATGCCACTATAGGATGTATTTACTTGTCAGAGGTTTTATATTCTGTTTTAAAAGGGGCCCCATGAGCGTCATGGTTAAAAAAAAATCTTTTACAGACTCTACTGTGTAATACTTATTCAATCTAACACATTTTCCGAAATTAATTAACAGCCTATATCCGTAGACAGTGTTACTAGTAGACTTCATCCTTTTTGGACCTACACTCAGCGATTATAAAGCAACATAAAGCCTATATTTCCTATAAATATACAGGGTCTCATTGTATGCATTTGTTTAATTATCGATACTTCATCAAACTTAACAGAATGGTTTTGACGAAAGGTAGACATAGATTTGGATGTCCGTCATGTGATATAGAGTTTGTGGGCTGGATTGTATTGAAACGCCCCTGTCGATAGTAACAACCAGTCCGCCCTTGTTATGAGGCTGCACGCTTGTCTTGGAAAGGAAAGACAAAATGAATACATTTAAATAAATAATTTTTTTTTGGTGAGGGGGCTTATGAATATTTTATGGGCTTACACCTCTTTTTTTTAATGCCCTTTTTGGGGTTATTTCGGCATCATGCTAAATTAGCGCTAAACAAAAACAATTGGTAAAAAAAATAATTCTAACCGCACATCTTATTATTGTTAGCCTAGATCTATTACAAATTTAATCACGTGACTGATCAAAACTGATACAATTACACTGAACATTATAAGACAAGATTGTCTATAATCTTGTATTCTTAAATTGATGGAAAATGAAATTTATTTTTGTACTTAAGGGTCATGTCAAGATTTGGGTCAAGTGTCACGTGGAGACAGACAGCGTCACCCTCCACTCACTGTATCTGAATATAGACAATAGCTCCATAGGTTTCATGGATCAGTCTCCTGATCCTGCAACTGACCCAAAGTACGTCACATACGAGGTCGATGACTTCCGGCAGTTTTTGATCTTCAGATTGGACAAGGCCATGCGGGTGAGCTAAAGTTAATCTCTTTGAGTTTAAGTGAATTGTAATAATAATGGGTGTGGTGGATGTGTGGTAGTCCTAAAAGCTCATGTGTTCCAAACCAAATAGTCTCTGGTTCGAGTGTTGATGAATAGTGGTGAAAACCATATCCTGATCCTACCTATACGTAAGGTGCCTGACATTAGTTGGGGAAAATAAGGGCGGTTGTTCGATGCACCAGCTAAACGTAAGCTGAAAAGGACATTGACCTCTTTAGTCACATGAAATATTGAACGAGGGAAAAGATCGTCTCTCGAGAAGTATAATGCCACAGACCAATAGTTAAATTTTCAGATTACCAAATTAATGTTTTAGGACGTCCGTTAACACAAAACGGATGCTGAAACATTTAACTCTTCGTTTATTGTAACTAGTCTACAGTTTACAGTGAAAATTTAAAAAATATGCAGCAACATTTTGCATTCTTCGCGAGTCACATTTTCTATCAGTAACAACAACAGACGCTCAAAGTAAAACTATAACACTGGTTTTGATTAAAATGTGCAATATATACATATAATATATATACATATAATATATATATATATATATATATATATATATATATATATATATATATATGTATATATATAATAGGTGCCGGTACTCAGTGATGGATTGCCTAACTTTTAACTACTAATTAATTAATAATAAACGTCAAACTACAAGAGAAGTAATGATTTTTCCCCACATTGAAAAAGGTGCCGGTACGCCGTACCGGTGCGTACCGTGACAATATAAGCACTGAACGAGACCAACTCTATATATATGATGATATTTTCTTCTAAGTTAAGCGCACCGCTGCTATATCATATGCAATATATTTTGTGCTTTGTTTTAAAAACTGTTACTAGACATAGGAAAATCAATCTTCTATGTAACTAATTTGGGATATTAAAAATTTATTGTTTGACTAGGATTTAAAACTAAAATTTTTTTGTTTGCCCACCCCCTCCCCACAAAAAAAAAAACGACAAAAAAAAAAAAGACAAAAAAAAAAAAAAAGACAAAAAGTTTTCCTCTTTTATTTATACAGGATCACGGTTGTCATGGAAACGAAAAAACAAGGTCGTTCTATTTACACACATCCACACACACACGCAAAGACTATCATTTTTTTTTGGGGGGGGGGTTATCTTACTGTTAGATAGGCACTAATGTAAGAGATTGAACGAGACAGAGAGAGAGAGAGAGAGGGAGAGAGAGAAAGGGAGAGAGACGTAAAAGAGAAATCGGGAGAAAAAAAGAAAGAAAGATAGAGACAGAGAGAGAGATTAGTAAAGAAAGAAATGAATAAAGAGAGACAGAAAGAAAGAGATAGGTAGAAAGAAAGAGAAAGACAGAGAAAAAGTGAAAAAGATAGATAGACAGAGAGAGATAAAGAAAGAAAAGGGTAAAGAGAGACAAAAAGAAAGAGATAGGTAGAAAGAAAGAGAAAGACAGAAAGGAAGAGAAAAAGATAGATAGAGATAAAGTAAGAGAGAGAGAGAGAGAGAGAGAGAGAGGGTGGGAGAGAAGCGGAAGTACATAGATATTGAGAGATGTATCGATAATGTAAACACACGCAGACATATATAAACACACAGGCACACATATACACACTCAAGCAGGCACGCGGTAAGCCCTGACTAAGCTACCACTTGACAGTACTTGGCAGTATTTTAACGCACATTTCTGGCATCTTAGGACTCGTGTCAGACGCCACAGGGCGCTGGCTCAAGTGTTATCAGGATGACAGTGGGTACTTCATCCCGGGGGCATAAATCACATGACTTTATACAGAGATTGATTTCTTCGAAGAGTTGGGTGTCCCAGTCAAGTCCCTGGTCATGGTAAGACACTGGACTGTGGTTCACGTCTGCTGAGCGATAGCGTTGATGGGCTAGAATTTACTGCCTCGTGCCGCTCACGTGTCTTGTGTTTCGTGGAAGGGGGGGGGGGGGAAGTAGTTCAGAGATAACGCCCTACTGCGGCCCTACAGGCGTTTCGCCAATGCCTAAAAAGCACCATTAATATTTTAAAACGACCTATACTATTTATTTCAAAAGTACAAAAAAAAAAAAAGGTTTGCAGTATCGATACATCTCTCAATGATCTCCCGCTTCTCTCTCTCGCTCTTTATCTTTCTCTGTCTCTCTTTCTTTATCTCTCTCTTCCTTTCTGTCTTTCTCTTTCTTTCTACCCTACCGATCTCTCTCTGTCATTCTCTTTCTTCCTTCCTTCCTTTCTTTCTTTCTTTCTTTATCTTTCTCTGTCTCTCTCTATCTTTTTCTCTCTCTCTCTTTCTGTTTTTTCTCTTTCTTTCTACCCATATCTCTCTTTAAATAAAGGCCACTGAAATATAGGTCACTTAAATACAGGCCACTGAAATATAGGTCACTTAAATACAGGCCACTGAAATATAGGTCACTTAAATACAGGCCACTGAAATATAGGTCACTTAAATACAGACCACTGAAATATAGGTCACTTAAATACAGGCCACTGAAATATAGGTCACTTAAATACAGGCCAGTGAAATATAGGACACTTAAATACAGGCCACTGAAATATAGGTCACTTAAATACAGGCCAGTGAAATATAGGACACTTAAATACAGGCCACTGAAATATAGGACACTTAAATACAGGCCAGTGAAATATAGGTCACTTAAATACAGGCCACTGAAATATAGGTCAATTAAATACAGGCCACTGAAATATAGGTCACTTAACTACATGCCACTGAAATATAGGTCACTTAAATACAGGACACTGAAATATAGGTCAATTAAATACAGGCCACTGAAATATAGGTCACTTAAATACAGGCCACTGAAATAAAGGACCCTGAAATAAAGGCATCTGTAATAAAGGACACTCAAATACAGGTCACTGAAATATAGGACCCTGAAATAAAGGCAACTGTAATGTAGGACACTTAAATACAGGTCACTGAAATACAGGACATTTAAATACAGGTCCCTGAAATATAGGTCACTTCAATACAGGCCCCTGAGCTATATGTCACTTAAATACAGGCCACTGAAATATAGGTCACTTTAATACAGGCCAATGTAATATAGGACTCTTAAATACAACCCACTGAAATACAGAATATTTAAATACAGGCCCTTGAAATATAGGTCACTTAAATACCGGTCACTGATATACAGGTCACTGAAATACAGTACCGGTGCAACAGGCTCCGTCCACATAACGGCAACGACGGTTTTGTGGTCGCAAAGTGTGCTACCATCGCAAAACCAATCAAACAACGGGGGATCGGTTCCCTCTACCGGACATACGCCAATTAGTTCTAGCATATGGAATAAGATATATATGTGAGGACTAATTATTTGTGTCTAATTAGGTTATTAAACAGAAAACACCGGAACAAAAGTAGTGGCAATAGCAGATTGTAAGACTATAGAAACAATTTTTTGTTACGCTTGATTATGTTTGACTAACGGGCTCAGTCTAACTTTTGGCGCCTGCCAAGAATAACTCTAACATGTAACTTATAAAAATACGGATTTTTATATGAAACGAAAAGAAAAGTTGTGCGATCTCAAGTTCGGTTTTTCTAGATGCTTTGTCAGAGGCGCGGGCGTCTTGTGAGATGGTTTGACCGCCTAGTGGAGATGCCGCCTTCATCTTGGACTAATAAAAAGACTTGGACTTAAAAAGACGATATAACACTCAGAGACACTGCAACGTATCGAGACACACTCTCGTTAACTACGTCATCACGAGATCTTGAGTTATAAATAAGCCAGCATGACGTAGGAAATTACGATCTGTCAGGGCGTTAAATCTACGACCTCATTTTTACCACGGGTCAGGGTTGAAAACTAGCGACACTCAAGACTAGGTAATAGAATGGATGAAAATCATGGATCGGAAATCAGACTTCTAAACGAAAAAAAGAAAATCTTCAAGATATTTATAACAGTTATAGTTTTAGACACGCAAGCAGAGACATGCAGGTGCATACACACTTTCACTAGTTAGTTGCTGGTACCTTGTTACTGGTTGAAAGGTCGTGGCGATAGAGCCTTAGATTAGTAACACAGGGTTACAAGTTTGACTCTCATAGTAGTGAGGATTGCGTATAATTTCTAATCTATAAAGTACGTGGGAAGTTGGACTCGGGGGTGGTTTGTGTGTGTATGTTTGCTGGGGGGGGGGGGGGAACAAATAGAAAGTGGTATGTGACTGAATCTCATATGCGGGTATGTGACTGAATCTCATTATGAGGGTATGGGACTGAATCTCATATAAGGGTATGTGACTGAATGTCATATGAGGGTATGTGACTGAATCTCATATGAGGGTATGGGACTGAATCTCATATGAGGGTATGTGACTGAATCTCAAATGAGGATATGTGACTGAATCTCATATGAGGGTATGGGATTGAATCTCATATGAGGGTATGTGACTGAATCTCATATGAGGGTATGTGACTGAATCTCATATAAAGGTATGTGACTGAATCTCATATGAGGGTATGTGACTGAATCTCATATGAGGGTATGTGACTGAATGTCATATGAGGGTATGTGATTGAATCTCATATGAGGGTATATGACTGAATCTCATATGAGGGTATGTGACTGAATCTCATATCAGAGTATGTGACTGAATCTCATATGAGGGTATGGGATTGAATCTCATATGATGGTATGTGACTGAATCTCATATGAGGGTAAGTGACTGAATCTCATATAAGGGTATGGGATTGAATCTCATATGAGGGTATGGGACTGAATCTCATATGAGGGTATGGGACTGAATCTCATATGAGGGTATGTGACTGAATCTCATATGAGGGCATGTGACTGAATCTCATATGAGGGCATGTGACTGAATCTCATATGAGGGCATGCGACTGACAGTTAACAACTATTTAGACAGTCTGCATTTGAAGAGGGTAAAGTAAGATCCTGGTAGAAGCTATGGGAGTAAATATTTGCACGTGAAAGTAGCAGTATTATAAAATGTTAAACATTTTTAGCCAAAAGCTTCTATGCAGTATTATGGTTGAGGTTGGCCCGAATTTATTTGTGAGCCACGTGGAGGAGTTTAATTTCTGTTTCTAGTGAGAATCTGATTAGTGAGCTAGGTCAATATTTAGTGGTTTTAATCAATTCATTGGCGGCAAACAATATTTTTTTAACTGCAGGAACATCAAGTACACCCTTTTATAGTCTTAAGACTTATTATTGAGATCTATTAAGTCTAAATCAACAGCTAGGCCTATATAGATCTAAAAACATTAGGGTAACCAACTCTAGAAAATAAACCTTAATCCACACCCTCTCTGACCATAAAGTAAATAGACTTGGTCCGACTGATTTTAACAACCTGGTCAGCTAGACATACACATGACCACATGTAGGCCTAGTGTACTGTATGTGTTTAGTCGACAATACTGTAAGACTACCCTGCATTAAGCGTTAAATAGTGTTTTCTTAATGTGGAGAGGTCAGACAAGAAAATAACACACTGGCGTGGTTAGTCAAGCATGTTCGTAGATATATCTTTACACTAAAATAGTTATACACCATCCCTGCCCAGAAAGTAAATAGACAGTGTGTCCGACTGATTTTAACAACCTGGCCAGATAGACGTACACGTGTTGGCCTATATAGCGTACTGAGTGTGCAGTCCATAATAACAAGATCACCCAGTTTTTTTCCCTTGCGCGTTTAACGGTTATGCAATAGTGTTAATAGTATTTTTAGTGGTCAGACGAGAAAATAGCACATCAGCATGGTTAGTCAAGCATGTATTTTACACTATAAAATAGTTATACTGGTCAAATGTTTCTTAAAACTCCAACGATTTCGTTTCTATTTCTTTGGATACTAGATCTAAATTTGAAATTCTGAATCTATGTTATTTAGTGAGATTTTAAACTTTACCAGTATAAGTAAGATTTTCCGTTATATAATAAGTTAATATAATTTAATTTACCATTATTTCCTAAAGGTTTTAATTCAAGGCAAAAATACAAGCACACATATTTATTTAGACATTTTATTTTATTGTGCATTAACGTTTATGTAAGAAACATATTCCTTAATACTGATTTTATTATGGATAAAAATATTTCTACAATGTTAAAAGAATAAGATCGAACCGTAGGCATACAGTCGGATGATTATATCTATATAGGTCTAGTTCAACCCCCGCCCCCCCTCCCCCGAAACAAAAGTTTGTTATAGTTTAATTAACTTTCTTTAGTTTAGTTTAACTATCTTTTGAAATTCATGATAAACTAATAGTTGAACTACTTTATTTTAGTTGAAAACTAGTTTTAGTTTAACTTTTAAAAGTGAGTTTAGCTCCCATCACTACATATGAGGGTATGGGACTGAATCTCATATGAGGGTATGATGTCTGGAAAGTTGAGGGGAGGTGTCATGGAATGTGTGTGTGTGTGTGTTTGTGTTACTATGGCGACGGTGGGAAAAGGATAGCGATTGGTTGTGAATGATGCAACAGAAGCGATAAAGTCGTCAGCAGCGTTATGTAGGACAGACGACTCTAGAAAACTAGACTAAAAAGAAGCGTTGTAGTGAGTTCGACATTCGAACCCAGGGCCCCTGGTTTGGAAGCCAAGCGCTTAACCCCTCAGCCACCACGCTCCCTAAATTTGATAAGGTCTAGGTCATATTACACTTCGCCCATGTTACACTTGGATGAAATTATGTCCTCTGTCAACAGGTCAACAGGACCTATGTCCTAGAGATGAGCTACAGTTCAAACATCAGCAACACGCTGGTTGGTCTTTACTACTCCAGGTACTCCAGGAACGGAACTGACGTGTAAGTAACGTCATAGGCGGAAACTGGGGATGGGGAACACATAGGCAAACATCTCAAACATCTTTATTGCGATGCTCAACCTTCATTATAATGTTTATATCAACTCATTCTGTCTTTCTGTCTGTCTGTCTGTAAAAAAGTTTGTTCACGTTATCTCTCCCACACCCGGATCTAGTTCAAATTTTGCACAATTATTCATTGGTATATATAAGACAGGAATCAATAAAAAGACATAACCAATTAGTTAATTAAATACTTGTAATTAAAATAATTATCAGTTCTGAAGGAACATTCGATACAATGTAAAAAAAAAGCAACAATTATCTTTATTAACAGTTGTTCCCTCCCCCCCCCCCTTTTTCGCAGCAGTAATCATTGTTCAGTCTGTTAATTGATTAATTGATACTCTCTGATTGACAGGTATCTAGCTACCACGTCCTTCCAGCCCACTGATGCCAGGAAGATGTTTCCTTGCTTCGATGAGCCGGCCATGAAGGCAAGTTTTAACGTCACACTGGTCAGACCCATCGACATGATTTCGCTGTCCAACGTGGAGCTTTTGGACAGCAGGGAAACTTTGTAAGAACTTTGACCTTTCTCATTGCCTTTATATGGTGTCAGCTTAAGGGAGGCGACCTCAAACGCAGGGCCGGGCTTGGGTAATTAGAGGTCCTTGGCGAAGACTGAAAAATATGCAGAAATTGAAAACTATCCTAGTATCTATATCTAAATTAATAAATAAATTGAATTATTACAAACATCGAGAGTGTGCGGTGAAGAAATAAATTTATAATTCCAGAGTATATGCCATTCTTATATCATCTTGATGGCGCCAGTACCCATTTGATATAAGGGTCGGTCATGCATATGTAAGTGTGGGTGTGTATCCTTTAGTTGATGATATGCCAATCCTTGTATAATTTTTCTGTCTCTGATGGTTTCAATAGTTATGTGGTATGTCTTTGCTATTAAATATTTTCATTACCTCTATTATATTTTTGTAAAGTAATTAAGTGTATAGATTAATCATGTTTCAAATTTTCTCTTTAATTCTTTATGATTTAATATTTGTAAAATGTGAGAACTTACAAATAAAAATAATTTAAAAAATTAATTAAAAAAACAAAAAGCCCACACAAGAGGCGGGAGGGCCTAAAAAAGAGGCATATAAAGCCCCAAAAAGAGGCAAAGAAAAGAGACCTGAGACCCAAGGATTCCCATGATGCCAAAGCTAAAATTGAATAGCGCTAATTCTGAGGTTTCCTAAACAAAAATAAAAATAAATATCCTTTCGACATTTCACTAAATGGAAAAACAATGGTCTTTTAACATATGTAATCCAACAAATGGATCTAAACACTCGTGAATAAGGCCTTGAAGTATAAACCATAATAGAGACCTTGAGCTAGGCTATCAGGCATGGGACTATAGCAGCGGTTCTCAACCCTTTATGCTCGGCGACCCCTTTTTAAAATCCCCCACTCTGCCGCGAACCCCCCCCCCCCAGACACACACATACAGCAAAAGAAGAATAGACAACAACAATCCATATTTTCGATGGTCTTAGGCGAGCCCTGTCAAATTGTCAATCGACCCGCAAGGGGGTCACGAGTCACAGGTTGAGAACCCCTGGACTATAGAATTCTGCCATGTTTGATAAATGTTTCGTAATTTCTTTTCAAAAACATTATTTTTTTTTTATTTTGCGAGGCCCCCAACTATCGGAGGCCCTAGGCGGCTGTAGCCAATTCCTTATAAGCAGACTTCTCACAAAACATTATGTCAATTTACTTACAATAAGAAGACAAGTAAATCTAACAATTTTGTGGTCAATATATATTTGCATATTTAGAAACTATTTCCGGTGAGCAAAAGTCCAAATTAAACCGGAGATGCTTGTTTTGATGAAAAAAAAAAATAACAGAGACACTTCTTACGAAATAAAACACTTTAGTACTCCTAGTGGACGTCACAACAAGAAAAAAAAATTCTTAAAAAAAAAAAAAAAAAAACTTATATTAAGCATAGTTGCATGATATAGTTTGGATCAGTGATGTCTTAGGCGAGCCCTGTCAAATTGTCAATCGACCCCCAAGGGGGTCACGAGTCACAGGTTGAGAACCCCTGGACTATAGAATTCTGCCATGTTTGATCAATGTTTTTTAATTTCTTTTCAAATACATTATTTTTTTTCATTTTGCGAGCCCCCCTAACAATTTTGTGGTCAATATATATTTGCATATTTAGAAACTATTTCCGGTGAGCAAAAGTCCAAATTATACCGGAGATGCTTGTGTTGATGAAAAAAAAATAACAGTGACACTTCTTACGAAATAAAACACTTTAGTACTCCTAGTAGACGTCACAACAAGAAAAAAAAATTCTTAAAAAAAAAACAAAAAAAAAAAAAAAAAAAAACTTATATTAAGCATAGTTGCATGATATAGTTTGGATCAGTGATGCCCGAGTACACTATTCTGCCTCAACGTGGCACTCGGGAGGAAACGATTACTTGAGGAAGTAATTAGGCTAAATGAATAGCAAAACAAAACTCCTGTGGGAGTGTCTAAGGGAATGCGAGAGCTTTCCCATTGCACGGTGCGGAGTTGAAAGAGAGCTTCCACGTCCCTGTCGATAATCCATGCGCCGTTCCTCAAGGGACCGTTACACTAATGGCGAGTCCTGTACGGTTAGCTTGGTACAACATAGGAAAATGGCTGGGGTTCCCGGTGTGCTCGGCCTTCGGCCATGCATTCTAGTCCATGCCCTCCGGAGTGCCAGATATATTGGAAATAGCAATGCTTTACATAGACAGGCTTAAATACCTAGAGTTCGAAGAGCTCAACTCTTTTGACAATCATACGATCAATCATACCATTAAATTTGTCATAGGACACAGATTTAGATTCTCAATAAAAAAGCATTTATAGAAATTTAAAAAAAAAAGGGGGGGGGAGGATATGAATTTGAAATCGTGGCTCAAGCCTTCTTAGGCTTATCAAGCCAACACGCTAACCACTCGGCTAGTGAAGACTGACAAAGTAAGCTGTGTAACGAATGTTTGTATATAAGTTGTACTCGAAGTATTTCTAAAGTACCTTGATAATTCGTAGATGCGTGAGTACCTTGTAAGATGTATTACAGATGCGAGTCCTAACATATGTATCTACATCACGTCACAAAGAATGAAAAGTATCGAATAAGATCAATGGACAGTAACTCGAGATGAAAAATGTCATAACAATCTTTAATGCAGAATGGGCCACAGTCGATTCAGTCACTACTACGATGTTCTCCCTTTGAGAGCCCAGCAATAACTGATCTAAAAGTCTACAATACTAATCTCTAACCCTATGCCTATGTTGTCACTATGTCGCGTTCAAAGTCCGTCTATTATAGTTCGTACCTAAACTAATAATTATAAGGCTTGCCTTCGAGTCCGAAAATTAGTGAGGAATGCAGTACTCCCCCGTGGCAGCACAGCCCCAGCTGTGACAATATTTTGCCACTCCAAGGCAAGCTGAACCATTGTCCGCAGGTGGTCAATTTAAATTTTCTTTTCGCCGTCTGCGTTTGTCCTCGGCAGCGGATTTTCTTTCTAAACTAATAGTTGATATAAGCTTGTAAAAAGATTAAGCACACACTATTAACACACAATATAAATTCATGGCAATAGTACATTTCAGAGAACTAACCTTCTAACTAAGAAACCTTTAATTAAAGTTCGCTTAGTAGTGCGTTGTTGCTAGGCCTTGTTGCCGTCACTAGTTGGTCAGTGAGTCTCTTGCTTTGTTATATCTAAGTCACTATTTCCTCTCAGAAAAAAAAAAAAATCTCTAGTGCTGCCTTTATAAGTGCGTATCTTCCGTTTCTAGCTCAATTTTTACAACGCCTTTATCAACTCATTCTGTCAGTCTGTCTGTCAGTCTGGTAAAAAGTTTAAATACGTTATTTCTCCCACACCCAATCTCGGATCAAGGTGACATTTTTTGCACAATTATTTCTTGTACCTGATAAAACAAGTATTAATTTTTTTTTTTAATTTAACAATTCAATTAATTATTTTGTTTGGTAGCGAACAAAGGCAAGAATGTGTACTTGACATATGTGGTGACATAAGTTGAAATTATCCCCTGTATACTTTGTGTACAGGAGTAGGTTATGGCTTAAATAATTGAAATTAACAATAGATAACTATCAAAGCTATTTCATAAACACTTCGATGGCACAGTGATTGGTGTGTTTGATTGAGGAGTCTTAAGCCCTCGAGTTAGAATTCAAGTCCTGCAACTTTAAAAAAATATGAATAAAATACATTTAAAAATCTATCATGTTAACCCACTCCAAGGTATCCCCCTTTTTTATCTCTCCCTCTTTTTTTTTCTCCGTCTGGTCATGGGCGTAGCCAGGAATTTTTCATTGTTTGGGGGCCCGGGAGGCTCGACCTCTTTGGGGGCCACTTCATTTTGCGTAATACTAAATTTTTAATGTAATAAAACACTCATTTCGGGCCCCTCTCAAGCGGGGTCCGGGGGCTTTTTTAAATTCCCCCCTCCTCCCCCCATCCTAGCTACGCCACTGCAACTGGTCCAGATAAGCGATAGGGTCATAGCGTACTGAGAAAGCTACAAGCAGGAAAAAGCGCTAAAAAAAAAAAAACCATTGATAAAAATATTTCTAATTGCACAGATTTATTATTGTTAGTCTAGGTTTAGATCTATTACAATTTAATTACATGACTGATTGATACAATGACACTCAATATAACCTTTTCTACAAAGCTTATATCAACTCACTCTGTCTGTATGTCTCTCTGTTAGCGTGTCTGTCTGTCTGTCAGTCAAAAAGTGTGTAAACGTTATTTCTCCCACAAATAATCTTAAACCCAGCTGAAACAAAATTATTCCTTGACACAGACAAGACATGAATCAGTCAAATAAAAAACTAAAAAGCCAGTCAATTAATTAACGGTAATTATTTCATTTGATACCAACAAAGGAAACATATCCTTCAACATTCATAGATATGGCTAATTTTGTTGGGTTTAGTCCCAAATAATTGTTAACGCTATTGGTCCGACGAGCATTCTCCGATCAAGCTTCTTCTTTAATTAAACAAATATTTATTGTACCTAACAAAACATGAATCAATTTTTTTTAAAAGTCAATTAATTATTGGCAAATGATTATTGTGCTTGAGGTTGAATAAGGAAAATAACTTGTACATTATTGATAGATACAGTTTGGAGGGCGGAATTATTCCCCTTTAAATAAGCTTTGTGTTAAAAAAAAAAGATTTTCTTTTTTATATTTGCTTGCTTTAAAATTTATTTTTCTTGTTGTTTTTTTTTAAACAGTAAATCTAAAGTATATATTGTGTATTTTATTTATTTTTAAAAGTAACGTCTGTAATATATGGGGAGAAAATACCTATAACCCAGGGGTTCTCCACCTGTGAGTCGCGACCCCCTGGGGGTCGACTGACGATTTGCCAGGGGTCGCCTCAGACGATCCAAAATATGGGATTGATATTGCCTACTCTTTTATTGCTGTATGTGTGTGTGCGGGGAGGGGGCTCGCGGCAGAGTGGGGGGATTGTGAAAAGGGGTCGCCGAACATAAAAGATTGAGAACCGCTGCGTATAACCTATAGAGATTCTATAAGAATCAAGAAATATTATTGTTATTATGTTACTTCTTACGAGACTCACATAAAGACGTAGATATTATTTCTGTTCAAAGCCTCGACGGCAGCATCACCTACGTGAAGGATGTGTTTGGTCAGTCAGCCATCATGCCGACCTACTTACTGGTCATCGCAATCTGTGACTTTACCTACCTGAACGCAACTACCAACAAAGGCAAGGAGGTACACCTCTTGTGACTGTGTCTCTTAGACCTGCAAGATCAGAATGATTGGAAAGCTGTGTGACGTAACTTTTTCCTTCGATACTTTGTCGTATTTTTCTTCGATACACTGTCTTCGATACTCTGTTTCGATACTCTGTTTTAAATACTTCATCTTCGATAATTTGTCTGTAATTCTTTGTCTTCAATACTTTTTCTTTGATGATATGTCTTTAATACTCTGTCTTCAGTACTCTGTCTTTACATTTGTCTTCAATACTTTTTCTTCAATACTTGGTCTTAAATACTTTGTCTTCGATACTTGTCTTTGATACGTTGTCTTCAGTACGTTATCACCAATACTTTGTCTATGGTGTTTTGTCTTCGATGCTATGTCTTCGATACTCTATCTTCGATACCCTGTCTTCGATACTTCGATGTCTTTACATTTGTCTTCATTACTTTTCTTTAATACTTTGTCTCAGATACTTTGTCTTCGATACTCTGTCTTCGATACTCTGTCTTCGATACCCTGTCTTCGATACTTTCAATACTTTTCATTAATAGTTTTGTATCCGATACTTTGTCTTCAATACTTTGTCTTCAATACTTTGTCTCCGATACTTTGTCTTCGAAACTTGTTTTTGATACTTAGTATTAAGTACATTGTCTTCAATACTTTGTCTTTGATACTTGAGTCCACCCAGCTCTAATGGGTACCTGACATATAGTCCTAAATGCGCAGTTCTTTCCCTTAGATAAGCTTCTTATTTTAAAAAATGATTTTTTTATAATTTGCTTTTTTAACATGTTGTCTTATTTATATTTATAAGAATCAAGACCAATAATAACGAATAAACATGTATGTTAATTCTGACTGATTACATGCATATTGTTCTTTCTTCAAAGTTTCGAACCTACGCCGTTCCGGCGCTTGTAAACTCGACCAAGTACTCTCTGGATATCGGAGTAAAAATTCTAGACTACTTAGAAGAATTTTTCAACATTTCCTACCCTCTTCCGAAATTAGGTGAGTCTAACTGCTTTCTTAACGGAATTTAGTGTGTTAGGTATTTAGCAGAGGCATCATAGTTGACGGACTTTGAACGCGACATTTATATATACATAGTTCGTCCATCGTGGTTCGATGATGACCACTTTTGTGATCCAGGTGGCTGAGGGCTTTGCACTGGGATTTTATGCCTCCTTGTGTGGATTGTGAGACCTATGTGAGCCCGGAATGTTCGGCTGCACACTGGACAGGTTTATTCCAGCTGGAGCTAGTGTCATCGGCCTTGCTTTTCTTCTCTGGCGTTCTTCTTCTGCCAGCGCTGTTCTCTTTTCCTCAGCAACCTGTGCGCCAGTTTGCACAGCGCGACGCCATGATGCTCTGTCACGGATGGTGGGGTTTGTCTTGTTGATGTTGGTATTCGTCAGTTGGTGTTGGGAATTCAAGGTGACAACATCGTGTTACTGACAGAGACTCCATTGTGGCCTTTATGTATTACACTTCCTTCAAGTTATTGACGGTCTGGACTTAGTGCTTCGCTTGTTCTTGTGATAGACTTTGTGTTGTTAGCTCGAGATCGCAAGCAATACACAATAATACAAACAGAGGCGTTTGGAGCGAAACGTGGGCTCTGGGCAAGGTACTTTATTGGCGCCCCCTGCCTCCATTTATCATGAACATCACATAGAAATATAGGCGCCTCTCTGGGTGTGGCGCCCCCCTTAGAGTAGCCCCCTTGCCCCCACACACTACGCCTTTGCGTATAAGACACACAAACATCTTCTGTGTAATCTATCGAAGCCAGACAGCCATCATACAACTACATTACAAGCGTATTACGAGTGTCAGGTTCCTGTCAAAAGATGCACATTTTTTCTTTGCTTATGTAGTTATGTTTATGTAGCTTTATTTCACTCCGGGGTCCGTGGGCAAGTTTTGACTCTTTATACCGGTCATTGCACCTTGACCCACTTCTAATAGGGGCCCAAACTGGCTTTTGTAAGGGAAAAAAAAAGCGAGTTGCAATCTTCGGACTCTTAAGATTCATCATTATTATATTTATATTTGTATTTATATTTGGTCGTTGTGGTGGTCACATGACACCATCGCGAGTTCTGAAAGGGGGAGCTTTACTTTTACTTAAGATTATATTTATATTCTATTTATATTATATTTATATTATATTTATATTATATTTTTATTATATTTATATTATAATTATATTATATTTATATTATATTTTCGTTACATTTAACTCAAGTTACATCAAACAGCTAGACGCCAAGCTATTCCCAAAGGCATTTTTTACAAAGCTTATACCAACTCACTCTGTCTTTCTCTCTATCTGTCTGTCTGTCTAGCAAATTGTTTGAATCAATAAAAATTAATTTACCAATTCGACAAGCAATTACTGGTAACAAATTATTTTGTTTGATACCAACATGGGCAATTAATCACTCAATATTCTCAAATACGGCTAGATAAGTAAGGAAGGTTTAGTCCCCTTAGATACTTGAACATGTTTATTTCTCCCAAACCCATTGTTGCATTAAGTTAAAACACCAAACAACTATTTATTGTACCCAACAAAACACGAACCAATAAAAAAAAAATGAAACAATCATTCAATTAATTATTGGTAAATAATTATTTTGTTTGATATCGAATAAAGGAAATAACGTCTAAATTATTGAAATATATTGTTGTAAATGCAGAGTTCTTTCCCTTAAATACATTTTTTTTTTAAAGGATTAAAAAAAAATATTTTGATTGTTTTTTTAAAGTAGAAAACTAAGGAAATGGGAGATAACAAATAAATAATTTTTTTTTCTACAGACATGATTGCTCTTCCTGATTTTGTATCTGGAGCTATGGAACACTGGGGTCTCATTTCATACAGGTAAGTGTTAGTGATAGATACCCTATGTGTAATATATAGACATTAGGTGCTATATTATTTACATTGGAGAGAGTTCCTGGTAGCTATTGAGACAGCCGAAGAACACACTGTTGTGGACTGTCGTTGACTTGTAGCACCAAACTTCTGGTAGACATTTAAACCGCTGTAGACGTATTATATTTTAACTTATAAATTTTGAAATAACTTGAATAACTAACATCTTTGGGAGAAAAAGCTAAAAAAAAAACTTTTATATCGACATAGACTAGTTTAACTTGAGATAAAATAAAATCTTATAATTGTAGAACAAATCTAACGCTCAATTACAACACGTCTTTACACTCTGGCATCCTGGAGCCGTCTCACGTACCTGAGCATAGATTAATTATAAAATAATTTAAATAAATTCTTTGTGAACAATACCATAATCAATACTAAAATCTTACAAATAACTTGTATCACAACATAAAT
The DNA here is from genome assembly GCF_947242115.1 of Biomphalaria glabrata. Classification (NCBI taxonomy): domain Eukaryota; kingdom Metazoa; phylum Mollusca; class Gastropoda; family Planorbidae; genus Biomphalaria; species Biomphalaria glabrata. The sequence goes on along the minus strand of NC_074725.1, from coordinate 32,142,874 downwards.
AAAGTAAGGGCACATAGGCACACATATAAATATTGTAGACTTCAGCAATATATGGCCTCCTTCAGTCACAAAGAGACTATGAATCATCTCATGGCTGATGAAATGCCTGGGCATTAGCTGTGGTCTGAACCATGTCGCCCACACATTAGTTTCACCCTCTCCACGCCGCTGATGTATCTAAAGGGTCGATACAGTTTGGGATCAGTGGCGTTACAGGCTCTGTCAGGGGCAGCACTAAATGCTGCAAACCTGCTAATGGTCGCCGGCTCCTGATGTTTCCTCAGTGTTGGCTCCAGAAGCTTTTCCCATGATTGGGTAGAGCTGCAAGGCAGCAGAAGTTTGAATTCAGGGTTTTTTTTTCTTCAATGGTAAACGAGCCCCTCTTGCTCGAGCCCTAATGGTTCAAGCACCAGTTACTCGCCTTCGCTCCTTCTTCTGTTAGTGAAAACATTTCCGCCGAACTCAATATCGGAGCCACACGTGAAGGCAAGGAGTTGGACTTGTCATAGGCTATTCGAGACACTTCCGGAAATGACAACCTTGCGGTACCAGACTTTAGTAATAATATAACATAAAATGGTATTCTAAACAAAATCTAGCTCACTTCAAAAACATATCTTTTCACTCTGGTAATCTGTAGTCGTCAGTCTTACTTAAGACCGCTGACGACAAAGCCGCTTCTCTTGCATCATTCACACTGCATAGCTAGCCTCTTCTCACCGTCACCATAGAAACACATTCAAACATCCCATAACAATATAACAAAAGTTAGGGGACAAAGTAACACCTGAAATAAAGTTACTGTTGAAAACGGGCGTAGAAAAGAGAATAGGAACCGGTGGACCACAACTTTGTCTGCTTCACATGTTGCAATTTATACAGGTCATAAGAGGTTCAGAACAGCTACGTGAAACTCTCACTGGTCCTTATCTGAGACATTGACAAAATCTTCTTCCTATTCTGGTTAATAGTATTACTATCATTACTAAGCTTATATTAACTCTGTCTGTTTGTCTGTCTGTCTGGTACGCTTTTTGTTTACAAGTTATTTCTCTCATATATCTATTTTCGAATCACATTAAAACTTTACATAATTATTTGAGGTACCTAAGAAAATATAAATCAATGAATAAAAAATTAATAAATTAGTTAATCAAATATTGGAAATTAATTACTTAGTTTTCGTATCCGGAAGAAAAAGTAAGTAAATGCTACTTATTGAGTATGTGGCTGTATATTTGGAGTTATTTCCATTTTGCACACGTTTTTCGCCCACGTCCCATTTTCGGATGAAGTTAACATTTTGTATAATTATTCATAATCGATAATATATACACGGCAATTAAACAATTAATTAGTTAATAATTTAGTAGTATTTAATTGGTTTTGTTTTATATATAAAAAAGGAGTTTATGCCTGCAGTATTGAGATATATGACAGTGATTAATTCTTTTTTTTTTTTTTTATTTAGAAAAAAGGAGCTTGTGAAAGCAGTATTGAGATTTATCGCAGTGATTTTGCGGTTCTTCCACTTAAATGATCTTTGTTGTTTTTTTTTTTAAATATTATGCTTGTTATTACCAGAGTACTTAAGTTTTGTCATCAGTTTTTTTACTAATACAAAACCTTGTTTTCCCCACAGTGAGAGGGCGCTGTTGTTTAAAGAAGGGGAGACAAACGAACGGGACAAAGAGTATGTAGCTATAGTTGTGTCCCATGAGCTGGCTCACATGGTGAGATGTGATTTGCAAATAGTAAAATATTGAACTAGGCGACCCACGGCGTAGCATACACCGCTATTTTGCTGGGCCGGCCTTAGGCCAAAGAAACCTCTGCGACCGCAGTTGGCCCAGCACTTTCATAGGTCCCGCGCTAATTCTAGATGTAAATTATTAAATTAAACAGTTTTATAACTTATAACAAACTTCCCGCAGCCTCCTGATTTACCAGGAGCTCCTGGAAATCTGCTGAAATTGCAAAATATACGAAAAAAGTCCTGGAAGTCTTCTGAAATTATTAAAATATTTTTAAAAACGCATTCAATGCTCCTGAAATATATAGACATAATTGAATCTACGTAAGGTCGTCGCGAAGTGGGCGACTGCTGTCAATCAAAACAAGAACAGAGCGATACAAAAACTCGTTCGTACCTCACTCGGTCAGACTATATCACCCCCACTTATTGATCAGGGAACATGAAACCAAGATGCCTGTGTGTAGTAGCTGAATGAACTCTTTATGTTGTGTCTGTTCTATTTATGTGTATTTTTCAGTTCTGTTGTCTTTATATGAGAAAAGAGTCCTAGAAATCACAACAAAGGATCAATAAAGCAGGCTTAGCCTTAGTCATTTTGGGGTATCATTCAATATGGAAAACGCCAATCCTACGCGCGATAAAAAAACGGCATTATACAATACCCGTAACTGTGAAATATGGTGAAAGAAGTTTCTCGCGCCTCATACTAATGAAGAATTACTTGAGGTCAACAATTCTCGTAGATAGATTGAAAAATTTGGTAATTCTTGCTATTGAGCGTGATCTTTGTAGGAAATATAATTTATATGCTATACAGTATGACTTCGTTACACGCAAGGCTCTTAAAGTAATTCTGTACGTAATAAGGAATGAATAAAATACGATTTAAATACTAACTCTTAATTTTCACTTATTATCCGTATCCCTACCCAAACTTTGCCCACGAAATCCGTTTCGCACAAGGCCTTACAATGGCTAAATCCGGCTCTGCTTAGTGACGTGTGAATACAGAGTATATTACGTGTTCTCCCCCCCCCCCCCTTTTTTTTTGTTCGCGCTAAAATTACGTGGGAAAACTCTAATCCGACTTGCAGAAATAAGAGAGTGATCTTTCCTTAACTTCTTGATGTCCAAACTGTTGAGCCATGTAGAGAATTATATATAGAGATGATATTGATATTGAGTTGATCAATTGTAGTCAAACTGAATTTCCCTTTGATTGGCGCAATTTCATTGGCGCAGATGGTACAGCCTCTAGAGTAAATATGATGAGATGATACTTCAGCTCATGATTTAATGTTATATTTTTGGTTAATAGGTAATGACCTAAATTATGAAAATATTCGTCTTTCACTCTGTTCTTTACTGATTTTTTCCCAGTAATCACAATTTCTTGTTGATGTAACACACTTTTTGTGTGACCAGCTTTATGCTGAACACTCTTACCCTAATTTGTAACACAAACTGATTATACTTAAAGAAATGTTTCCACAAGATAGTTGGTACTGACATAAGTAACCGTCAATTTTCACTTACAAATCTGTGAGTGCTTAAATTAAATGAAATCTAGAAGATTACTGTGATTATCTAGGCTTAAGGTAAAATACAAAATCAAATCAATAATCGTACATTTTAGCCTTTACCTTGTAAGGCATTTTGAAACGAAATAATTTAACAAATTTGATATCAGTAGATGTACTTGGCATGACTGGAAATCTAACAAGCAAAATTAAAAAAAAGCAAAAAAACGTTTTAAAAAATTGTAAGTTAATAGCAGAGAAAAATTAATAGTAAAATAGCCTTTTTTAAAAACAATATTCCCTAACACAGTCAATAAATATTCATGCAAATCTCAAAAAATAGGCCTATAAACAGGGCCGGTCTTAGGCCACTGCAACCTATGCGGTCGCAGTGGGACCCGCGCTTTCATTGGTCCCGCGCTAATTCTCGGTGTAATTATTAAATTGCAAAATATATACGAAAAATTACTGGAAATCTCGTGAATTTATTAAAATTTATTAAAATCTCCTGAAAACTTAGGAAAATCTCCTGAAAACTTAGGAAAATCTCCTAAACATATACACAATTTTCATTTGTGGGTGTCATTCATTGCGGAAAACGCCAACACTTAGTAAAGAATGAATAAAATTCAAAGTTGAATTTATTTTCTTATACAAAATCTTAATTTTCACATACTATCCTTATTGCCACCCAGACTAGGCCCCGCGTCATCACTTTCGCATAGGGCCCCGCAATTGTTAGGACCGGCCCTGCCTATAAACAACTAATAGTATTTGATCATCATTGTATGTATACTTCATTATACATCCGGATGTGGCCATCACTTACTGTGAGATTTGTTATTATTCAATGCAGTGGTTTGGCAACCTGGTCACCATGTCCTGGTGGGATGACCTCTGGCTGAATGAAGGCTTCGCCAGTTACGTGGAGAACCTTGGAGTGGACCACGTGGAGCCGGACTGGAAGATAGTAAGACCTAGAGCTAGTTATATACATATATATATCATGGGCGTAGCCAAGGTCCCCCCCCCCCCCGAAATGAATTTAGCGACTTATTTTTTGCTTTGATTTTGTTTATTTTAGGTGAGATTTTTAATACTAAACCATCACTTGCCCCAGCACAACCAAGGGGGTTTTGAGTTTAAAATCCCCTACCCGGGGGGGGGGGGTTGTTGAGTTTAAAACCCCATACCAGGGGTGGTCGAGTTTAAAACCTCTACCAGGGGGGGGGGCGAGTTTAAAACCGCCAACCAGGGGGTCGGGGGGGGGGGTGGTGGAGACAAAAATCGTCCCCAAAGCCCCCCCCCCCGAAAAAAATCCTGGCTACGCCCATGATATATATATATATATATATATATATATATATATATACGTTATGTAGAAATAATACATGTTAAAATATAACATAAGCGAAACATTGATGCTGCTGATACGTTATAAAATGTAGCACCAGCGCAAAGGAGGTAATATCATTTTACTTGGTTATCTCCCGTGATCTTATTTTCCAGTTTGATACTTACGTAGTTCAGTACATGTACACAGCTCTAGCCAATGACGGACTTGTGTCATCACATCCGCTCTATGTCCCCGTCAATCATCCTGACGAGATCAACGAGATATTCGATTCTATCTCTTATTCGAAGGTAAGCTGTAGATAAATTTGTTTGGAATCGTTGTTTGTTATGTTCAAGTAAAGATAAGTAGTCGAATCTGTATAATAATCGCAAAATGTCACTCCCTGGTTTATGCTTGTACCGATCAAGAGATCTCAAACTATCTAACGGATTCGTATACAATTTCGTACACATGTTCCTTTTTATCACTCTTAAGTAAGACACGGTTTTGACAGATTCGCAACCTCAGAAATTACAATTTTAAAGAAACTATTACAATTAATAAAGAAACTATTACAATTAATAAAGAAACTATTACAATTAATAAAGAAACTATTACAATTAATAAAGAAATTATTACAATTAATAAAGAAACTATTACAATTAATAAAGAAACTATTACAGTTAATAAGAAACTATTACAATAAAGAAACTATTACAATTAATAAAGAAGCTTTTACAATTAATAAAGAAACTATTACAATTAATAAAGAAACTATTACAATTAATAAAGAAACTATTACAGTTAATAAAGAAACTATTACAATTAATAAAGAAACTATTACAATTAATAAAGAAGCTATTACAGTTAATAAAAACGAATTGATATATGACAAAATAAATTTGCGAGGAACAGGTAGAGGACGTTTAATTGAGACTATCGTTTAATGCATTTTTTTTTCTCTAAGTGATGGTCTAAAGCAGTGTTTCTCAAAGTGGGGTACGTGTATCCTCATGGGTACGGGAAGACTTTGAAAGGGGGTACTCGTTGCATTTCATTAACTCTGCTGATCTTTTAATTATGTTTATTTATTATGTTCTATTAATAACTTTAATTGGGAAAGGGGGGGGGCGAGAGATACTCAGCATTACAAAAATTAAAAAAAGGGGGTACACATAGGTCAAAAGTTTGAGAAACACTGGTCTAAAGAGATGTGTGCGGTGTTTAATACTGTACATTTCTTGCCTTATGATTAAAGAACGAACTGGAGTCGTCTCCCCTATCTAAGACCGCTGACGACAATGCCGCCTACCTTGCATCATTCACGACCATTCGCTAACTTCTACCGTCACCATAGAAACACACAACACACACATACACACACACACACACTCCATAAGACTCAGTTATTTACCTTGTGACTTGAAATGTCGAGCGTTTTTACATGCTAGGAATTATTATAATACTATCGTACAGTCACCCATTAAGTGTACTTATTATTATGTGAATGATGTAAAGGTCATTTGTTAAAATGTTTGTTTGTAAAAAATGTTTTACATGTTTCGGATGTTCCTTCAGAGTTGAAGATAACTACTTCCTAGTCCAAACCTCCCGCAGGACGACGGGGGATGGGAGCGGGCAGGGTTTGAACCCGAGACCATCGATAAATCCGAACGACAGTCCAGCGCGCAAACCGCACGACCAGGCAGCCATCCTTACTTATCCTTAGCCATGTTACTTTGATTGACGGTCAAAAAAAAAATTCATAATTAAAAAAAAAAAAAAAAGTCTTCACAGGAATTAGAACCCAGGACCGCCTCGGTTCGGAAGCAAAGCAATTAACCACTCGGTTACAACGCCATCTTGACACCTGTATATACAATATTAAAGCATTAAGGCTGTTTATATGCAAACATAACCATTGTCCGCTGGTGGTCGATTAAGATTTTATTTTCGACGTCAGCGTCTGTCCTCGGCAGCGGATTTTCTTTTGGTCTCAAAATGTGTACCCCGCGGCCCTTCTGAGTGACCTCCAGCTGTCTCTTTCTGAGGCCGCATGCGATCAGGTGTTCTATTCTATGTCAGCTAAAGCAAGTTGGTGCCTAAAAAAAGTAAAGTTCCCCTTTCCGATCTTCCGATTTATGAGGGGCAGATGATGTAAAAGGTCATCTGTTTCTGTGGCCTACGGTTAACGAGGGTGTCATGTAGCCAGCACGACGACCAACCTCCTTTACTTTTCACCAACTAATGTCAGGCACCCATTAGAGATGCGTGGACACAGAGGCGCCCAAATATCTCGAAGTCAAAAATCCAAGTCTTCACCAGGATTCGAACCCGGGACCTCGGTTCGTCAGCCAAGCGCTTTACGGCTCAGCCTCCTAAGTTGGCGCCTAAGCTGGTCTTTAAAGCGTTTCCGTGGGGCATCTCTATTACTTCGACCACGAACACTGCCAAAAGTTAAAAATCCAAGTCTTCACCAGGATTCGAACCCGGGACCTCGGTTCGTCAGCCAAGCGCTTTACTGCTCAGCCTCCTAAGTTGGCGCCTAAACTGGTTTTTAAAGCGTTTCCGTTGGGCATCTCTATTACTTCGACCACGAACAAAGACTGCCAAAAAACACATAATCAATCAAAAACGTAAGTTCCGTGTGTTCCCAACAATTAACTCTTTCCCTCCGTAATAGTTTTTTTTTCGTTTTGATAATATTATTCTATTTGCTTATCTGTTTACACTATGTTGTGACACGGTTACTGTGTGAGGTCAACCGTGACACACGGTCAAGTGTTGGGTATCGGAGAGTTAGGGGGACTTGGGGGGAAGTGACGAGTGGGTAAACAAGAAGAGAGGGAGAGAGAAAGTCAGCGAGAGAAGTATGAGATCTGTATATAACGTTGCGGTGTATATATGTTATGTTAAAATGTTCCACAATTAAAAGGCACTTTAAGTGTAAAGGCACTTGTTTCTTCACAACTGGCGACTAAATTGAGGTTGCGCCTGTATCGTACAGTACGTTGGTCATCTGTTCTCCCACGAAGCCTGGGTATACCTGCATACAAACAGATGTAATGTGCGAACGCCTGAATTCAACTCTGAAAACAATGCTGAACAAAGTAGCACAGGACAACCCAACAGACCGGGACAAGCTGATCAACCCCATACTGTTCGCCTACAGAGAAGTACCACACACAACAACGGGCTTCTCACCATTCGAGATGCTCTATGGCTCACCTGTTAGGGGACCCATGTCACTATACAGAGACTTTCTAGTAAATAGGAACATAGAACATGACGTACTCACAGGATACGATCTTGTCATCAAAACAAGACAAAATATAATCAAAGCATGCGAAACGGTCCAAAAGCAAGCAAATAACGAGAACCCAGAACTATTGAGAAAGCTAAATCAGGGTCGAAAGTTGAGAACACTACAAGTAGGTGATATTGTCATGGTTCTGCTGCCTGACAGAAATAACCAGCTGTTTATAAAACGGCAGGGCCCATTCCAAGTCACAAAGGTGATTTCGAAGGTCGACTACAGCGTAAACATCAGAGGCAGAGCCAAAGTATTTCACATCAATATGCTGAAGCTGTACATGCCCAGACCATTTACTCTTTCAACGAACGCTAAGCAAGACACGCAAGACAGTCGTAGAGTAATGATGATAGAACCAATAGAGGAAGCAGATGAATTACCCAGTTATTGAAAGCTTGAAACTGTGAAAGATATCGACACATCACACCTCCAGTATACAGTTAAGCAAGATACTCAACTTAACAATACCTACAACAAAGGGACAAGTCCTAAGCATCTTAGGTTTATGTAATTACTATAGACGGTTCCTGGCAAATTTCACAGGTATTACACAACCTCTAATTGAACTGACAAAAAAAAAATGCATGCCAAACAAGGTTACATGGAGCTCCAGACTACAGGAATGCCTGCAAAGCATTAAAAATGTCTTCTCAGACGACATACTACTCCAGCTTCCAGACATCAGAAACCCTTTCTACTTGGCAACAGATGCATCCTCCACAGCAGTGGGAGGCACTTTAATGCAGAAGTGTGATGCAACGCTAAGATCAGTTTACTACATTAGCAGAAAGCTGAACGCAGCAGAACAGAAATACTCCACGATATAGCGTGAAGCTCTAGCTATTGTGTTCTGCATAACGAAACTATCCCGTTACGTGCTTGGGAAATCATTCATCTTACTAACAGATCACGCCCCACTAGCTTATATCAATACAAATAAGCTAGCCAACCAGAGGATTACTAGATGGGCTTTAAAACTTTCAAGACTTCAGCTTTACAGTTCAAGCTATTCCGGGACAAATCAATGTGATTGCTGACGTGTTGACAAGATGTGTCTAGGGACCGCTGGACTTTGGCTCATTCATTCATCAGATAAGGAGAACATTAACAAATACCTTGTAAGATAACTTTAAAGTCTGTCGTGTCAAGATTGAATTAACAGTACGCTCCGTTTTTTTTATATTTTTTTCAGAGATGTGAAATTTGTACTACAATTGAGTTTTTTTTTATGTTTGTTGCATTGATTGTAGTCATAGATGTCCATTTGTTTATAAAATGTTTTACATGTTTCGGATGTTCCTTCAGAGTTGAAGATAGTTTACTTCCTAGTCCAAACCTCCCGCAGGACGACGGGGGATGGGAGCGGGCAGGGTTTGAACCCTCGACCGTCGATAAATCCGAACGACAGTCCAGCGCGCAAACCGCACGACCAGGCAGCCATTTAGGAACTGGTATGAAAGAAACACAAAGTAAACAATTCCCTTAATTTGGAAGATGTAACATAAAGTATTAACTAATTGTGCATTTTTCACCTGACAATGTTGGCATACAAAAGATTATTGTTACATAGAAAAAACTAAATGCGTGTATTTTTTTTGTGTGTGTATATAAGTTGTATAATATAACAGGAAAGCTTTCTGCGATAGTTCAATTGGAAATGTCCCTTGCAATAACATATTATTGAAGATTTATTTGTCGTCATAGGCATTGCCAGTTTTCTCATTTTAGAAGATGCCATTGTATTACATGTCATTGGGTTTTTTTCTTGTCGATGTAAAACACTATTAATGTACACCCAAAACACGATCAAAATTTTTTCTCTGCCCTGGGAGGACAATTGTGACACGGTTACTGTGACACACGGTCAAGTGTAGGGTATCGAGAGTTAGGGGACTTGGGGGGAAGTGACGAGTGTGTAAACAAGAAGAGAGGAAGTCAGCGAGTGAAGTATGAGATCTGTTTATAACGTTGCCGTGTATATATGTTATGTTGAAATGTTACACAATTAAAAAGGCACTTTAAACATAAAAGGACTTGTATCTTTACACACACTATCATTTTATGATTAAACTTCAATAATTATTTTTGTTTGTAATCAGAAAATATTTGGTATTGAATTGTAGGAGAAAGCATACTTTTTTTTTTTTTACAAAACACAAATTAAAGTTTATAAATTCAAAAATCAATTTAGTTTAATGGTGTCCAAATCAACGCTGGCATCGTCGATCAGGAGAGAAAGAGTTAGCATCGTTCTGAAGATGTTCCGACTTTACGATCACTAGTAAAATGTTTTACATTGTTTCGGATGATTCAGGGTTGCAGATAGTTTACTTCCTAGTCCAAACCTTCCGCAGGACGACGGGGGATGGGAGCGGGCAGGGTTTGAACCCTCGACCGTCGATTAAATCCGAACGACAGTCCAGCGCGCAAACCGCACGACCAGGCAGCCATCCACTTTTGTTGTCCATTGTCCACTGTTGTAGACACATACGTACGTACGCACTAACGAAGTCCTTCTATTCGAAAGGAACTGTCTTTAATCTCTATGGAAGCCCAAAAATTCAGAGAAACATAATGTTTTTGTTGGTGCGTTTACCAGCCGCAGGGCCGGCCTTAGGCCACCGCAGTCTATGCGGTCGCAGTGGGCCCCGCGCTTTCATAGGCCCCGCTCTAATTCTAAGTGTACATTAGTAAATTAAACCATAATAACGTATATAAAATAACAGGGTTTTCGCGACCTCCTGATTTTGCAGGGCCTCCAGGAAATCTCATGAAAAGGCAAAATATACGATAAAGTCCTGAACTTTTTTTGAATTTATTCAAATCTCCTGAAGAATAGACGAAATTGACATTTTGGGGTGTTAATAAATAAAAAGTGGCATTGCGAGCTTTCATTTGATAAAAATGTATTGTAAAGACGAAAGTAGGGCTATTTTCTAATTGAAAAAAAAAATAATTTTGACATTATGCTTATCCCTACCCAGACTAGGCCCCGCGCGATCTCTCATAGGGCCCCGCAAATGCTAGGGCCGGCCCTGACCAGCCGACAAGCTTGAATTCCTTTTGTAACTGTTTTCTTTTTGTACCACCACGTGGGCTAATCAACGCAAACATTGGTCCTGTACATCATTCAGTCATTAAGTCCTGCGCCATTGTGTATAGCAGCGGTTCTCAACTTTTTAAGCTCGGCGACCCCTTTTTACAATATCCCACTCTACCGCGACCCCCCCCCATACACACACATACAGCAATAGAAGAATAGACAATAACAATCCTTATTTTTGATGGTCTTAGGCGACCCCTGGCAAATCGTAAATCGACCCACGAGGGGGTCGCGACCCACAGGTTGAGAACCCCTGGTGTATAGGTTGAAAGGTCCAAAGGAACTATAGTACTATGACAGCTTTTTCCAAATACATTGATAAAGAAATCTTTTTTTTTTTCGTAACAATCTGTTTATTCAGTACTGAAGAGATGACATTGCCAACAACACATAAGACACTAACCTAAGTTTACGGTTTACACAACAGTTCACGTTAAAATTGTTCATAAACTGTCCAAACTTGACGATCACTGGGTTGTCCATTGTCCTTTACTGTAGAGTGTAGACCAGGGGTTCTCAACCTGTGGGTCGCGACCCCCTCGTGGGTTGAGAACCGCTGGTGTAGACGAACGAAGTTTTTGGGATTCTTTAAGAAGGATCTGTCATTATTTCCTATAGAATCCCAAAAATTGTTCCTGTACATCACTCAGTCATTAAGTCCTGCACCATAGTGTATAGGTTGAAAAGTCCAAAGGAAGTTTAGTACTATGACAGCTTTTTCCAAATACCTTGGTAAAGAAATCTTTTTTTTTTTTTGAGTGATTTATTCAGATTATACTTTCACTTACAATGACAGACAAGACAAACAGGTTAACGCAGCGGTTCTCAACCTTTTAAGATCGGCGACCCCTTTTTACAATTCCCTCTCTGCCGCGACCCCTCCCCCCCCCACACACATACAGCAATAGAGAGAGTAGACAATAACAATTCATATTTTCGATGGTCTTATGGGAACCCCTGGAAAATCCTCCATCGACCCCTAAGGGGGGTCGCGACCCACAGGTTGAGAACCCCTGAATTAACACATCCACATCCAGACCATATAATACTGTTGAACAGTCAAGGTTATTGAGAAATTGTATATAGTTCATGTTCATTGACACTGTTCATTGTAATATGTTCAGAAATTGTGCAGACTTGACGATCATTGGGTTGGCTATTGTCTTTTATTGTAGACACAATCGAAGTCCTGGATATTTGGGATTTCTTTCGAAAGGAACTGTCTTTAGTTTCTATGGAAGCTCGAAGATTCCAAGAAGCATTCGGGTTTTTGACGAATGTAAAAAGCTTTGTTCAGAAATTGTTCATAGTTCTTGCGTGTCCTTTTTCCTGCCTTAGTCGGATGAAAGTCCGCATACATTTTAAGCCATACAATCCACATGTGCTTACATCTCTTTTTTTTTTTTTTTAAATATATATATAGATATCTATGTAATTTTTTTTCATACGATAGAATAAACTAGTACGGTACATATGCATTAGCAAGCGAGACAAATCAAATACGGTCATATAGAGTTAAACAAATACGAAAGATAAAGGCCTACAATATTACTACATTAATTATTTTTTTTTTTTTTAAAGGAAACCTCAGAATTTGCACTATTCAGTTTTAGCTTTATCATCATAGGAATCCTTTTGCCTCTTTTCTTTGCCTCTTTTTTGGGCTTTATGTGCCTCTTTTATGGGCCATCTTGCCTCTTTTGTGGGCTTTTTTTATATTTCATTCAGAGATGTGAAATTTGTACTACAATTTATTTTTTTATGTTGTTGCACATAATGTCGGCAGGAGGATGAAAAAAAAATGTATTTAATATCACGTTGTCATTAATAAATATTTGTTAAAAAATAACCTTTTAAGCTCCGCATAATTTAAGACTGAACAATTGAATTATGTAGAATTACGCTTAATGTTTATACAGAAATATTATTTCTTCTCTTTAGGGTGCTGCTGTAGTGAGGATGATGAGTCATTTTCTGGGCTTTGATGTCTTCAAGAAAGGCTTGACAGTAGGAAAGAAATCCAATTTTATATTTATTTTTGTTTTTTTTTAAACCCAATCTCATATACAGTCAAATCCGGTTAATCTGACCAGCCGCGTAATCGGACCATATTCAAAAGAGATCGTGGGTGAGCGCGGATAAGTAACAAGGAAAATGAAATTATACTTTTAAAAGAAAGTTTATAATAAGTGTAATCGTATCAATTAGTTTGGATCAGTCGTGTAATTAAATATGTAATAAAGTTAGAATTAAGACTTACAATTACAGATCTGTGTGATTAGAAATACTTGACCAATTGTTTTATGTTTTTTTTTTAGCGTTGTCAGGGCTGTCACTCTTCTGAACCAGTTGGGAAAAAGAGGAGGGCGGGAGAGATGGTTAGCGTGGTCGCTTTTTAAATGCATTTAATAAATAAAAAAATAAAAATTCATATGAATTCGAACTCGAGGGCTCAAGCCGCCTCAAGCAAATACACTTATCACTGAGAGTGTACAAACTTCTTACCAGACAGACAAGGTGGATATAAAGTTCCCCTTTCAGACTTCTGTGATCTATAGCTCAGATGATGTGTCCTACAGTTAACAGTGTCATGCGACCAGCACAACGACCAACTGCCTTTACTTTTCCCCAACTGATGTCAGGTACCATTTAGAGATGGTTGGACTCAAAGGCACCCATAGATCACGAAATAAAAAAAATCCCAACCTTCACAAGGATTCGAACCCGGGACCCCCAATTTGAAAAAAGGGCTTTACCGCTCAGCCACCTCGCCCCCAGAGCGGATATAAGCTAAGGAAGAAAAAAAACTACTAGTCTAAGAAATTTGGAGCTTCATGAGGTCGGAAAATTATGACGAATTTGTACCTAATGACGCTTATAAAATTTTGTTGGTGGGGAATTTATTGGGTCCAGACATCAAAGGTATCGTGTCATATCACAATGTAATCAATCTTTAAATGTTGACTGGAATTTAGTAGAGACTTTATAGTAAACTTTTATCAAGTCACTCTGTCTTTGTGTCTGTCTGGTTAAAAGTTTGAACACGCTATTCCTGCCACACCCTTTCGAGGATCAAGTTGAAACTTTATGCAATTATTCATTAGCATAGACAACATGTATCAATAAAAAAACAACAACAATTAGTTCATAATTACTGGTCAACAAGGGAAGTCATTCATTATTCACAGTTATGGTTAACTGTCGTGTTCTTTTTCCGATTAAATAATAGTATATGCTATTTCTCCTACACCCATTCTTGTTTTATTGCACCTAACATAAATCTATTTAGAAATGAACCAAGTAGACTATGCGTTTTCGATAATTAATTGTTATTAGTGAAAGTGAAAAGGGGCAATAACTTCTACATTATCGAGTTGTAAGATTGGAGTTCTTCTCCTTTGATAAGCTATGTTTTTTTTAACTTAGTCATTGATTAACATGCAAGATTAGGTTAATCTAGGGGCACGCGTAGGACGTAATCATCTTCTCGTCTGAAGTAACGTCTATATTTTATAAGATAAGATTAGATTATACTGAGTACTTTATACTTTTACTGATCAAATATAATAATTTCTTTCTGTAGACTTTGAGGTTAGCATAAGGTCTATGTTTGTATTTGTTCCCTAGAAATACCTTGAAACGTTGGCGTACAAGAATGCCTTCCACGACGACCTGTGGAACTTCATGACTGCTGCAGAGGTAAGAGCCAGACAGATAGATAGATAGATAGATAGATAGATGTTAATTTGGTCGCACATGACTAAACATAGTTGTTTTTTTTTATGTCACTTTGACGGAGTATACCCATGGGTTATTAGTGAATATTTAAATCCAGAGATAGGCACCAAATATACAAACAGAATTTTAGGTATAATTATCAGGCAATTATTATTTTGTTGCTTAGATAGGAGCATGCTGTACACGAAACTTGAACAACGCTGGTATAGTTCCTTCAGTTCACGTCAAAATTAGTTCTTCTTTCCTTAGTACTGCAGTGACAAGTCATATGTGCTAAATATTAGTGTAAGAACTTTCACCTATCTGTTTTGCCTTGGATAGAATCTCCTTCTATGACAGGCCGGTTCACTCATTTATGTTGTCTTCCCAATGGCAATGTAGAATCAACATAAACATCAGATTTATCAAACAAAGAGAAGATTACTGTGGAAAACCTCTAGCATGAACCTCGAGAGTAGCCGCTCTTTAGATAAATATAATAAATCAATAAAATGGATAAATGCAATCGAATATCTTTAGACTTGATGACTTACAGACAAATATTTGCAAATTTAAAAAAAAAAAACGCATAGGCTTTTAAAGATCTTCCTACAGGGAACTGTACCAGGAAAAAATGTTGAGGCAGACAGGGCCCCCCCGGGGGGGGGGTACCATTTTGGGGGCCCCTGAATTTAGCAGTCCATTTGGTCCATCCTCGTGAATTCATATCCTGGTTGGGTTGTCTTGAAAATTTATTTTATTTGGTCAAAGGGACGTAACCAAAAGAAAATTTACCTTGCTTCTGCTTGTTGTATATGTCTCTCTTGTGGAAAAAATTTTTAAAAAAATTTAATGTTATAATTTTAAAGGGAATTAATGATGTATTAAATACATGCACATGCAAAATTTGTTAATATTTATCACATATAAGGTCTCCTCAGTTTTCTCCATTGTTTAAACCAGTGATTCCCAATGTGGTCTATATAGACCCCCAGGGGTCTACGAGGACTTCCAAGGGGTCTACGGAAGTGAAAAAATAAATTGGGGGTCTATGGCCTGTTAATGGGGGTCTACGAAGGCGGATCTCATTGAAGCATGACCATTCATGAAATTAACTCGTTCACACATGATTTGTACCTTAGTTAATCCTTTGAATTTCAACCCTGTTAGTGGAATGATTTTTTTTTATTTAAAGATTTAAACGTATTATTTTAAATACCTTAATTGTGTCTACATGAAAGTAATAATTTACACGGCCTAGTCTATAAAATGAAATGTTGACCGTAAATTGTTGGTTATTAAAACTTTGGCTTCATTCTTTCTTTGTTAAACAACTATTGCATTTGTTCTGTATTTTTATGTAACAAAGTTTGAAGCTATGTCGCTATGAAACCATCGAAGCTGGTACATCGAGAAAAGTCAACATGAAATAAAATAGATTCAGATTTGAAATACTTTTGAAAACTTTTAAATTCATAATTAAGCAACAGTAGAAAAATGTTGATTAAACATCATAATAGAGAGTAGGTTTGTGAGCGTCTTACAATATATTTACTTAGGCTTATATCAAACTCTAAAAAACTGCACACTATAAGCAAAATATTGACTTTGCCAACCATTGAAGAGGTTTTACAATCTGTTTTACACAATCCTATATCTGATATCATTAAAAATTCCTCTAAGCAACAATACAGTTCAAAGGTATAATGGTGAAATGAGTTTTGGACAATGAATGGTTATCGTGTTATTAGGATTTACTTTTTTAAAAAGCTGGACTAGTTAACCTTGCCTGATAATGTAGTGGTATTATTATATTTTTGTTATGAATCAAGTAATTCATAAAGAATTGCTTTTTGCCTGAAATTTTGATCAATTGCTCCTTCATACTGAAGTATGATAGTTGTTGAAAGGCTTATCTTTGACACTATTTTTTCTGAGTTCTTGGTTGCTAAGATCCTATTTTAAAACACAGAAATTAAATGGGAATCGGACTAAGTCTATTTAACCGACTTGTTTCATAAATTTAATGAGGTTATGCAGCTACAATGTGATAATCTAAATTTGATCAACACGAAGGCATAATCTCGGTGTTTCATGTGAGGATTAAATTAATGAAGCATACAATGACAAGGATAAATTTTCTTACTTTCCAAATTTAAATCAGTCAGACATCATCTAATCGAGAAGATAGAATGTTAACCCGAACTAAATTGAAGCCCAAGAGTGACATTTTATTATCAAAGCTGCCCACCAATAGGCGTTTTTTTTTGTTGTTGTTGTTGTTTAGTGTAATGCATATTAAATTTTATTTTGCTTTATTTTGTCTTGAATGTCATCAATACATATATATCGCATAGTAATCAGTGAGAAAAGCACATCTGTAGTTAATGAATTTTCAAAAAAATGCTGGGGGGTCTACCGAAAACTTAAAAACATGGCAAGGGGTCTACGGGTCGTGCAAGTTTGGGAACCACTGGTTTAAACAGTCCTTTGTACATTAATATTCATGATACAAATTTAGTTACTATTGTATGCATACTAGGCTTATATAGGAAGATACAGAATGTAAAAAAAAAAAAAAAAAAAAAAAAAAAAAAAAAAAATAATAACATCAATAAAACTGAAATTAAATGAGTGTTAGGAGTTATACATAAAAAAGATATTTTTTTCCCTCTCTGATAGACAGCTGGTGCAGATTCAAATCGAATCGACGTCAAGGAAGTCATGGATACTTGGATCTTACAGATGAATTATCCAGTGGTGACTGTCAAACGAGTGGATAACTCCAACACACAACTTCTTGTCAGCCAGGCCCGGTATCTCGCAGACCGCAACGCCACTGAACTAGGAAAATACGAGTCGCCTTTCAAGTACGTCTGATTTGATTATCTAAATCTTTTATGCACAACCTTTTCTGAGTTGAATAAAGTAAAATTAAGTATACTTACATGTCATGTAACTCACAACCGTGATACCGTGGGAAGTTTTCCAGAGGCCTGAAAGTACATCCCCAAGCAGGGCCGGTCCTACGCATTGCTGGGCCTTATGCGAAACGGATAGCGCGAGACCCAGTCTGGGTAGGGATAAGAATAATAAGTGAAAATTGAGACATTTTGTTAAAAAAATACATTCGTCATTGCATTTTATTCATTTTTTATTAAGTGCAAATTCAGGGTCAAATTAAATTACGAGCCATCTACAATAAAAGGTAGATTTCCAACAAAATGTTGATAAACATTCACATCTTTCTTTTCAGATTAACTATCGACTAGCAAAATATCGTTTTTGATTTTTTTTTTAAGAGATCAAGATAGATTTAGATCTATATTTACATGCCACTGACTAATACAGTAAATTAACTATTGGAACTTCCTATTTTGGTTAAATTCGCCTTATTATTTTTATTTAACTCTCTCTCTCCGTAATTATTTACCACATTCTGGTGAAATCAACGCTGGTATCGTCGGTTAGGAGAGAAAGAGTTAATGAAATTAATGACAATGCCGTTTTTTTTAAACGTGATTAAGATTGGGGTTTTCCATAATTAATGACACCCAAAAATGATAATTCTGTCAATTTTTCAGGACATTTTTATGGGTTTTCAGGATAATTTTATAATTTCAGATTTTCATTACTTTTTCATCGTATACCTTGCAATATCATGAGATTTTCAGGAGCGCCTGTAAAATCAAGAAGCTACGGTAACCCTGTTATTAGTTATAATGGTTTAATTTAATACTTAACAAGTAGTGTTAGCGCGGGGCCTATGAAAGTGCGGGGCCCACTGCGGCCCGCATAGGCTGCAGTGCCCTAAGGCCGGCCCTGTCCCCAAGAGGTTGTAGTTTTGGGCGTCACTGATCTAGATATGATGATCCTTAAAAAGGTGACATCGTTTTAATAGCACCAAATGTGTTCGTTGATGTAAGGCAGGTCATGTTGACCAAAAGTGACGCGGGTTTGGAGTTTCAACTCTTACTAAACGCTGGTTGGTCATGGGACAGCCTTGTGGACCGATATGCACAAAAACAGGTGACCTACACATCTTTTAGCTCTGTTGTATAGGTTAAAGGGAAACTCCGATAGTTTTTCAAATTTGAGTTATTGACATATTTAAATTCTCCGTAAAAAGTTGTATTAGTAAACATTTTAGCATTTTGTTATTTAAATGCTTAGAAACATTTATATTTAATAAATTAGACAGTAAATTCTTGACATCTCAAAAAAAAAAAAAAACGGGGTGCTTTTAGATTTTGTTTTTAGGTTAGGCGTACGTCACTTCCATCAACAATACTGAAAGGAAACTAGATTTGACCAATTGTATTGCTTCATTCTTACAGTAGCTGTTAGGCCAGCGGTTCTAAACCTTTTAAGCTCGACGACCCCGTTTTACAATCCCCCACTCTGCCGCGACCCCCCCCCCCCCCTCTTGCTCTCTCACACACACAGCAATAGAAGAATAGACTTTTTCGATGGTCTTTGGCGACCCCTGGTAAATCGTCAATTGACCCCCAAGGGGGTCGCGACCCACAAGTTGAGAACCCCTGTGTTAGGCTGTTAGGCTTAGTGACGGCCTAGTCCAGAGCTATGGTATAATTATATATATATAGAGAGAGAGATCTAAAAGCATTAGGATAACCAACTCGCTTAAAAAAAGTAACATTTTCATCTAAGCCTTTCCCTGTTCTAAAAAGTAAATAGATCGTGTGTCTGACTGATTCGAACAAAGTGGTCAGTGTAAGGCTAGTCAAGACTACGTCTAGTCGGTCATGACAAGAAAACCAAGCGATAATGTTTGTTGTGTGTTGAGTGGTCAGGCGAGAAAATACACACTGCCGTGATTAGTCAAGCATGCAGATCTACTTTCAACATGCATTTTTTTCTTTGCTTACAAGATCTAGATCTAACTGCATAGACTATAGACGAAGATATAAATTTCTTATGAGAATGTAAACTTTACTGCATTGTCTCCCGTTATACAATAAGTCAATGGATTAAATTAATAGGTTAGTGTGACGTCACATAGAAACCCGGTAAAAATCTGATCGTTTTGGATGCGCAGAAAAAAATATGTCATAAAAACATCAATTACTAAGTTATTATTGCAAATAAAAACAATTTAATAATATATTCCTTATCTGTAAATCAAAACACATATTATATCAAAAATTGTTAAAACCATCGGAGTGTCCTTTTTATAGATAAACTAAGGAGTATGTAGAATACATTTTACATTACATTTCAAGGGGAGTCTCGGTGGATGAGTGGTAAAGTGCTTTGCTTACCAACCGAGGGGTCCCAGGTTCGAATCCTGGAGAAGTCTGGGATTTTGAATTTCTTGATCTTTAGGGCACTTCTGTGTCTACTCAACTCTAAAGGGTACTTGACATTAGTAGATGAAAGTAAAAGTGGTTGGTCGACGTGCTGGCCACATGACATTCTCATTACCCAATGGCCATAGGAACAGATAAATTGACATCGTCTGCTCCCCATAGATCGCAAGGTCTGAAAGGGGTATTTTTTTTTTTTTTTTTAGAAAATTTTAAGTCGAGTATTTAGCATTAGTGTTTTTTGGGACAAAAATCAAGATCTAGCTTGATTCACATAGAGTCATTAACACTGATTTTAATGATTATTTTAATTTAATAGTTCAAGGTTATCCACGACATAAAAACACAATTTTGATACACACAGGCATTCATTTCTAGTCTACCCCCGTCCACGAGGGTCTATCTCTGAACGATTATTTCCCCGAAGCGTGGTCGAGAGGCTAAGTGCGCTTGAACTTGGCTTGGGGCTAGGCTACCTAGAAGGGGGCTCGATCTTCGACCTCCGACTCGGGCAGAGTTGTGTTTACTGAGCGCCTAAAGGCAGCACGGAAAACCAACTCCTAGATACCCATTCCCCCCCCCCCCCCACCGGTCCACAAATGAGATTGGATCAAAGCGCTCTGAGCATGCTATGAGCATGAAAGTTGCGGTATATAAAAGCTATAAATATATATAAGATAAGATACTTTTCTCGAGTAAAAATGGAGGCACTACCTCAACGCCACCTACTACTGGAAAAACAAAAGACAAATATTGATTTTACTTTTCAGTTATACTTGGATCATTCCGCTGACCTTCACCTCCAACAGCAGCAGGAACTTCAACCAATCAAATCAAGTTGTTTACTGGCTATGGAAAAACGAAAGTACAAGTAGGTTCTTGTTACATATACTTCCGCTTCACATACTTCTGCTTTCCATACTTCCGCTCTTTACTCTTTTGTGAAAAGAGTTAGTACAATGCACATAGGGATCAATTTGTATAAATCACAAGTACATCATGTTTTATTTCGATATAGAAAATATTTCTAAATATTATGACTGCTTGGCCGTGTTGTATGCGCTTTGGTCTGTCTCCACGATGTGATTCCGAGTTCGAAACTAATTCTCTTCTATCCCCCTACCGCCCTACGTCATGCAAGAGGTTTGGACTAGGACGTAATCATCTTCATTTCTATGGGAACGTCCAAAGCCATAAACCCAAGTGCGTCATTCGGTTCTCTATATTTTTCTATTCGAGGTACCCCTTGCCTAAACTTTATGGCTCTCTTCTACCGAGGGCTGGAGCCCTAAGAACTCTACACGAGAGGGTCCCACTTCATTGAGATAAAATAAATCCAAATTTTAACGTTTCACTTTTACTTTTTATGGTTTAAATATTTTTTAAAATATACATATATATATATATATATATATATATATATATATACATGCTCCTATTGCTCTTTTGTTGTTGTTTTTTTTAAACAATATTTAAAATTCTGCGATTGGAAACACTGTCGTGGTTTAAACCCAGGGGGTTTATACCCCAAAAAGCCCCACAAAAAATATACATTCTAAAACTAAAATATACACATTCAATGTTTTTGTTAATAAAATAATGAAATTAACATGCCTATACTAAAGTGACTAATGAGAACCCACACTAAGTCCCCGGAGAACTTCGCATTACCCATGATTCCCTTGGCAAGATTATCTTCCTGAACAAACGAAGCATTTTCAAAGGGCAATCACTCTTAATGTCTTTTGCATTTGCAGAAGTAATAACTCTAAAAGAGACGCTACCATCTAGTAGAAATGGCTGGATCATTGCCAATATTGACGAAGTAGGCTACTACAGGGTCAACTACGACGAGGACAACTGGAAGGCCTTGACTGACCAGTTACAAGAAGACCATGAGGTAATTACTCGATAAATCAAGAATGTGTTTAAAAAGTTGTCTTTCTAGAGTTTAGACCAAAACATTATTTTAATGTTTTTATTAATAGAGTAAACTATTAACAATGATTAATAGCATCATCTTTACTATTTTTTTTTTAAATCGTTATTAGGTATTAGTTTTGTTTACATTTGCAATTAAATAAAAGTCCATTATCTCATCTAATCTCTTCCTGTGGTCCAGCCTAAGGCGATGGCCGAGGGCAATCAACTAGCTTCCTTAAAGCGTCTCGGTTCTGGGGAGTCTCTACAACTGTCCCCACGTCTTGCCCATCTGCCTGGTGTTCGCTTCCAAATCGCGGAGACGTGTACTCCTGGGCCGGTGAGGGCCTGGCTTGTTAGGTTGTGAAGGTTGTAGCCTATCCATCGCCATCGTCTCTAAAGGATATCAACTTCAAATGGGCTGCTTCTTTGTTCTTTGGCACAGTTCCTCATTCGAAGTCTTGTCAGACTAGCGGATCATAAGAAGAAAATACTTGTTCACAGATGTGTGCGAACCCAAATAATATAAAAGTTTAGCAGCAAAGGTTTCTAAGTGTGGAAATGGCGAACATAAAATCTGTCTTCCAGTTTTCATTAGAAATATTAGTAACAAAAGTAACAGACAATGTTCTTCAAAGAACATAACAATGTTCTTCCTTGAGGTCCCATATTCTTCTCAATACCTTGACCAAGTTAAACCGGATACAGCTGTGGTACCAAACATCGTTATGTTTTGTTTCCAAATCTTCAAGTAGGCTACTTCACAGAACTGCAAATGATTAAGACCACCAGCTCTGGTACGTTTGATAACTGAGATAATTGAGTCAGTATAACATGTATGATATTCAATGCAACTTGACACACATTTTTCCTATGTAGAGTCTACGGTTGGTATATTCTTCTTTGACTTTATTAATAAACTTTTTATTCCGAGTCAAATTACGGGATCCATTGGTTTATCAACTTGCCATCTTGTTCCATGCCAACTAAACAATTTCACATGTCTTCAAAGCATTGAATAAATACTGGCCAGAGAGTGAGTCTTTGACTGAATGTTTTCACATGTTGCCAATTAGTATAGCTTTCGTTTTCTTTACACTTATTGGAATGACGTATACAGTCAATGTTTCTTCAGCCTTTTGATCTTGAGAATCAGAGGTTTCAATAGTTTATATGGAATTCATAGATGTTTAAATTATTCATTTTTAATATATATGCATTTTTATAGATATAATGTGTGGGCGAGCCTAATATTATGTGTGTCCGCGGGCCGCATAAAACACTCCGGCAAGCCGCATGTGGCTTGCGGGTTGTAATTTGCCCACCCCTGTTATATATTGTTGAACCGTTGGAGCGACGTACATGATGTGTCGGCTGATCCTTCTGTAGTATCTCTATTCCAATGCTGGGATTCAACCACTTAGTCTAAAATACTCGAAGCCAAATGACGTCAGGGATGATTTTAGACGATAGTCTGTTAACGACAGTATTATTGATGATTTATCAATTGCTAAGAACGAGTCGTTAACGACAGTATTACTGATGATTCATCCATTGCTAAAAATGAGCCGTTAACGACAGTATTACTGATGATTCATCCATTGCTAAAAATGAGCCGTTAACGACAGTATTACTGATGATTCATCAATTGCTAAGAATGAACCGTTAACGACAGTATTACTGATGATTCATTAATTGCTAAGAATGAGCCGCTAACGACAGTATTACTGATGATTCATCAATTGCTAAGAATGAACCGTTAACGACAGTATTACTGATGATTCATCAATTGCTAAGAATGAACCGTTAACGACAGTATTACTGATGATTCATTAATTGCTAAGAATGAGCCGCTAACGACAGTATTACTGATGATTCATCAATTGCTAAGAATGATCCGTTAACGACAGTATTACTGATGATTCATCAATTGCTAAGAATGATCCGTTAACGACAGTATTACTGATGATTCATCAATTGTTAAGAATGAACCGTTAACGACAGTATTACTGATGATTCATCAATTGCTAAGAATGAGCCGCTAACGACAGTATTACTGATGATTCATCAATTGCTAAGAATGAACCGTTAACGACAGTATTACTGATGATTCATTAATTGCTAAGAATGAGCCGCTAACGACAGTATTACTGATGATTCATCAATTGCTAAGAATGATCCGTTAACGACAGTATTACTGATGATTCATCAATTGCTAAGAATGATCCGTTAACGACAGTATTACTGATGATTCATCAATTGTTAAGAATGAACCGTTAACGACAGTATTACTGATGATTCATCAATTGCTAAAAATGAGCCGTTAACGACAGTATTACTGATGAATCATCAATTGCTAAAAATAAGCCGTTAACGACAGTATTACTGATGATTCATTAATTGCTAAGAATGAGCCGTTTATGACAGTATTACTGATGATTCATCAATTGCTAAAAATGAGCCGTTAACGACAGTATTACTGATGATTCATCAATTGCTAAGAATGAGCCGTTAATGACAGTATTACTGATGATTCATCAATTGCTAAGAATGAGCCGTTAATGACAGTATTACTGATGAATCATCAATTGCTAATAATAAGCCGTTAACGACAGTATTACTGATGATTCATTAATTGCTAAGAATGAGCCGTTAATGACAGTATTACTGATGATTCATCAATTGCTAAAAATGAGCCGTTAACGACAGTATTACTGATGATTCATTAATTGCTAAGAATGAGCCGCTAACGACAGTATTACTGATGATTCATCAATTGCTAAGAATGATCCGTTAACGACAGTATTACTGATGATTCATCAATTGCTAAGAATGATCCGTTAACGACAGTATTACTGATGATTCATCAATTGTTAAGAATGAACCGTTAACGACAGTATTACTGATGATTCATCAATTGCTAAAAATGAGCCGTTAACGACAGTATTACTGATGAATCATCAATTGCTAAAAATAAGCCGTTAACGACAGTATTACTGATGATTCATTAATTGCTAAGAATGAGCCGTTTATGACAGTATTACTGATGATTCATCAATTGCTAAAAATGAGCCGTTAACGACAGTATTACTGATGATTCATCAATTGCTAAGAATGAGCCGTTAATGACAGTATTACTGATGATTCATCAATTGCTAAGAATGAGCCGTTAATGACAGTATTACTGATGAATCATCAATTGCTAATAATAAGCCGTTAACGACAGTATTACTGATGATTCATTAATTGCTAAGAATGAGCCGTTAATGACAGTATTACTGATGATTCATCAATTGCTAAAAATGAGCCGTTAACGACAGTATTACTGATGATTCATTAATTGCTAAGAATGAGCCGCTAACGACAGTATTACTGATGATTCATCAATTGCTAATAATAAGCCGTTAACGACAGTATTACTGATGATTCATTAATTGCTAAGAATGAGCCGTTAATGACAGTATTACTGATGATTCATCAATTGCTAAAAATGAGCCGTTAACGACAGTATTACTGATGATTCATTAATTGCTAAGAATGAGCCGTTAACGACAGTATTACTGATGATTCATCAATTGCTAAGAATGAGCCGTAACGACAGTATTACTGATGATTCATCAATTGCTAAGAATGAGCCGTTAACGACAGTATTACTGATGATTCATCAATTGCTAAGAATGAGCCGCGCGCTACTCTGATTTGTGGGGTGGTTTGGACACTCATAATTTTTGACGAAAATTTAAATTTTGGCGATTTAGATTTAGGCAGATCAAGATTAGAATTGGGTGGTTCCTGTTTTGTCTGCTATGGCGCTAAATATATCTCCGTTATATATATATATATATATATATATATATATATATATATATATATATATATATATATATATATATATATATATATATATATATATATATTTATTTGTACACAACCTTTTTTATAACTATTTCTAAAACGTTAACATTGCCAAACACTCATGACTATCATACCCGTACACTACCAAATAGCGCAAATTCTGAGGTTTCCTTAAAGACTTAAAAAAAAAAAAAAAAAATTTATGGAAAGTAAGAGAGTTTTTTATCCTTTAAGATGCTAGGTCCTCAGCAAATTAGCGTAAATTTGCTCAGTTTATACAAAGCAAAATATTGTAGCGTTTTGAGTTGTAAAATCTTTGCATAGTTTTGTAATCTGATCAGTACAAAAACAAAATGTAACATTATTGAGTCATCATCATCATCTGTCCCTCGGCTTTTCCCTGTCAGCAACTTTTCTTAGCAGGATAGCGAGAGAGAGGCCGGTCTATTCATTGTGTTAGTGATGCCCAAAGTACGGCCCAGATCGGCCCGTGACGTGAGTCCATCCGGCCCTCCTAAATGTCGGCACAAAGTGTTGAAAATCCCCCCTTTTTCCAAACAGATGTAAAAAAATTATCTTTACTTACGTAAGGGGCTTAGGGCCCTCAACATATTTGTTTTTTTTTATAAGGAAAGTGTGGCTATTTAGAAAAAAATAACAACATATAAACACCATTATGAAACAAATAGGACGGCATTCTTGGTTTGAGCCGGGAAATAAAAGATTGTTAAACTAAGCCTAGAAATTGGAGGATTGATGGGAATATTTACAAAAACAGAGACAAGAAAATGGCTCGGTTGTAAAGCTAGCTACAATGTTGCTGATATTAGAGAAACGAAGCCATCTTCTGACGCGGGGAAAAAAAAAGGTACATTTCAAATGTCCCATTAATTAATGAAGCACAGGATCTACGGGTTTCAGGTCAATATCGTTTTTTGTAGGCCTACTTTTTCGTTCATGTGGCCCGCGACACGAGTGTCGGAAATAAAAATGGCCCGCAGGTCGAATTAGGTTGGGCATCACTGGTTTATGTTATCCAGCCAGCATTTCTCTGGACGACCCCTTTCTTCGTGCTCAGTCCACTGTACCTTGAGAGATGATTTTTGACAGTGAGTCATGTCTTACAATATCATAAATATGGCCGAACCAGCTCAGCTTTGGCTTCTTCACAGTATTGAAGTTTCTTCTTTTTGTCAGAGTGTTGACTTGTAGAAATAAAATATCATTAGTCTTCTTTTCCTGGTATCTGATACCCACTCGGGGTTGGGATGGAAATAACGCCCAGAACCCAGTCCAAAAAGTCCGCCACGCCGTTCCACATGGGGGCCGTCATCAGTGTCCCGTTAGCTGGAGTGGCGGTCCCTGCACGGAATAGTGGCGATTACAGTATAGGAATATGAGACAAGCTCCCCGCAGTCAGGACTGTTCTCGGCCACTTGTAGCGAGTGGGGCCCAGGATCGGGGACGGTGCGCTGTGTACACGGCACGGCCCGGTCCGGCCCAGTCAAACGGTATGGCCGTCTACCGTTGTGAGCCCTCAGACAGGACAGGGGTGAAGAGCCCCATGTCCAGGCCTGGTGGTTGGATAAAAGCCTTTCTAACCATCAACGGGATAATGGCGCCTATGGCGCCGACGCCCTACTGGACTTCACTGAAGATACCCAAGATTTTCTATAGCATTTACTCTCAAAGGCTTGGATTCTTCTTTCAGCCTTAGCGTTCAGTGTCCAACTTTCATTACCAGGGGCGGACTGGCTATATTGGCATGCGGGCAAATGCCCGGTGGGCCGGTATCCAAATGGGCTGATTACCGAAAGGGCGAATGGATGAAACTCTGAGAAGTATTACATTGTTAAAGGTTTTATAGTATTCTCTTATAAAAGGGGTCCTCTGAGCCTCGTGTAAAAAAAAATCTTTTACAGACTCTACAGTGTAATACTAATTTACTGTAACACATTTTCGTAGACAGTGCCTACTCCAATTAGGGCCTGCACACTTAGCGATGAAAAAGTAACATAAGCTTTCATGTAAAGAGATAGTGTTCACAGTATACATGTGTATAGTCATCGATAAATTATCAAAGTTAACAGTGGATTTGAGTAGAGGTCCATCATATGATATACAAGCTATGTGCCGGATAGTGTAGAAAGGCCCGGAACTATTTTGACACCCAGTCCGCTCTTGTTTATTACCATACAGGTCCTCTATCGAAGTACACAGATTTAATTAATTTTACTTGAAAGCTTATTTTATTCTTCCAGATTTTTCACATTTCGCTCAATGCAGCGGATGCCCAGCTTAAGCGGGTTTCTATCTCTTTTATTGATTCTCCATTTCTTGTTATGTTAGACTCTAAGTATCGAAATGAGTCGAAGCTCTATGATTACTTCCATATATCAGGAAAAAGAAAGTAAAGTTCCCCTTTCAGACATTGTGGATGGCTGCCTGGTCGTGCGGTTTGCGCGCTGGACTGTCGTTCGGATTTATCGACTGTCGATGGTTCAAACCCTGCCCGCTCACATCCCCCGTCGTCCTGCGGAAGGTTTGGACTAGGAAGTAAACTATCTTCAACTCTGAAGGAATATCCGAAACATGTAAAACATTTTACAAACAAACATTTTACATTGTGGTCTATAGGGCCATGTAAAGGTCATCTGATTCTGTGGCCTACGGTTAACGAGGGTGTCATATGGCCAGCACAACGACCAACCGCCTTTACTTTTCCCCAACTAATGTCAGGTGACCCATTAGAGCTGGGTGGACTCAGAGGCAACCAAGGATCCCGAAATAAAAATCCCAGTCTTCACCAGGATTCGAACCCGGTACCCTAGGTTCAGAAGCCAAGCGCTTTACCGCTCAGCCACCGTGCCTCCATATCAGGAAAACTACCATAGAAAACTCTTGTGGTACAAATTAATTGGTTGTTTATTTGGCAACAGCGATTTTTAACATGCCCTTTTTCTAACATTTAGTTTGTCTTTTTATATCAAAATCTCCCCGAGTCGTCTCCTCTTTGATTCGTTTCACTTTCGGTTTCGGTTTCCTTACAGCTCCTCCACATTTCTGCATATCGTTTGATATTCTTTTTCTATGCTGCTGTATTTGTAAACCTGATCTTATAAAATTGATATGTAAACAAAAACGAGATTATTGTGTTGAAAATGTGTCTCTATTACTGTCTATATCTCATTCGAGATAATACGTTTTACAGTTTTAATACATCAATTGAAGTAAAAAAAAAAAGGTTTGAACTGGTTTCATTTTGTTTGGTTTCAGGTGATACCTGTCATCAACAGAGCTCAGATTATAAACGACGCCTGGAATCTAGCGAAGTATGATACCTCACTTTTCTTTTTTTTTTTTTTAACATATCCGAATAGTAAATATTTGAAAACAAAGTGGCCAAGAATGTATATTAAGAAAAATACCTAGATCTAGGTTTTAATATCGTGATAGCATGTCAGCCGTACGACATTGTAATCGTATATCTCCGCTCAACTCTATTCACATAAGTCTGAATGTTGAGGGGACAATGCTGATTCTTTATAAAAAATAACCTAGATCTAGGTCTAGGCTATCTCCCTCTGTATTTATAAATAATTATCGACTCTGTGGATCCACTGTTTCATGTCACCCCCCTCCCCCGCCCTCCCGTCTTTACTTTGTCTGCATCACATTCCTCCATCTTGAACTGTAGCAGAAGACCAGTTTGTATTGGTCCGTCTCCAACGTGATTATGAGTCCGTTACTTCTCATCACGTGATCATGGCAGCTATTCTGATTTGGCACAACTAATCAAACAATAAGCAGAACAAAAAACAAAAAAAGCTAATCCAAGTGGAAGAACCGCCGAGAGGCCAAGTGCGCTTGAACTTGGCTTGTCTTGGCTACCTAGAAGGGGGCTCGAGGTTCGACATACGACTCTGGCAGAGTTGCGTTTACTGAGCGCCTAAAGGCAGCACGCAAAATCAACTCCCAGATACCCCCTCCCCCCCCCCCATATAGCTCAAGATGGCAGTGTTTCGCTCCCTATTCTGATATATAAAACAAAAATAATTATTTACCGATTACTCATTAGCATATTGGCAAAATTTTTATTGATTCATGTAATGTCATCGACATGAATAATTATGCGAAATGTCAACTTGATCCGAGAATGGAAAATGGGAGAGAAAAATGTGTTAGATAGAGTTTAATTATAGATAGAGTTTAATTATAGATAGAGTTTAATTATAGATAGAGTTTAATTATAGATAGAGTTTAATTATAGATAGAGTTTAATTATAGATAGAGTTTTAATACTAGATGAATATTTAGAGCTAAAAAGCCAAAAGGTATAAAAAAACAACAACACAAAACCTGTTCACTCATTGCTCAAGTCTCCTCATATGGACTTATTTCACTTATAAAAAGCTAATATTACAAGTACGATTTATTTCCCTTATTTGATACCAAACAAAATAATTTATTACCAATAGTTAATTAACTAATTGTTTTTTTTTTAAATTGATTTCTGTATTGTCAGTGAGAAGAAATAATTGTGCAAAATTTCAGCTTGCTCCGAAATTGGGTGTGGGAGAAATAACGTGTACAAACTTTTACCAGAGTGAGTTGATATGAGCTTTGTTTAAATGTTTAAATCTTTGTCAAATGAGACTACTTTATATAATTTTACAGGGGCAACTATCTGTCTTTGAACATAGCGTTCTCAACGCTAGACTATCTGGACGAAGAAACGTCTTACCAGCCCTGGCATGCTGTCCGGCGCGAGTTGACCTACATGGACCAGATGCTGTCGTTGAATGGGATCTACGGACAGTTCCAGGTAGGTCACGTTAGTTGGGGGAAAGTCCCGGGTTCGAATCCCGGTGAAGACTGGGATTTTCATTTCGGGATCTTTGGGCGCCTCTGAGTCCACCCAGCTCTAAATGGCTAGTATTAGTTGGGGAAAAGTAAAGGCGGTTGGTCGTTGTGCTGGCCACACGACACCCTTGTTAACCGTAGGCCACAGAAAACAGATGACCTTTACATCATCTGCCCTATAGATCGCAAGTCCTGAAAAGGGATGTTTTAAAGGAGCTGTGACAAAAGGGATAATAGGAGTTAGTCCCCTTTACTTGATTTAAGTCCCTGTTAACTGTTTACAATGGCCATCGCTCTTGAGTCTTTCATCTGACCAGTGTAGTTTCAACGAAGTCTCCATAATGTTTAACTAATACTTGTGTTGTTGTGCTCTAACTGTGTTACTCAAGAGGAGTGTGCCACTGTTATGGGAAGAGTGTTTCGATAATGAGCTAAGTAGACTTTATTTATTTGTTATTAATAACTTGGTTTATGTAAATAGTATAGTCTACTTACTCTCTTAGCCTCTCCTGTATGTTTTTTTTTTTTGTAAAAGAAATCTTTTGTTTAGATACGAGACAATAGTGTGTCTCATGGGGGACGTCATTTAATTGTCATGACATGTATTATATTATTGTAAACCATTGTTTTGGTTTTTGACATTAGACACCTCTGTGATGGTGGTTCTTTAATCATGTAGACCTGAACCTGTCTTACTACTTCGATTTGTTTCATTATTTCATTTTCTTAAGTGAGCCTTTATTTCAATAGTAGTCTACTATGATCTTTTCTTTTGTTTCTAAATAAACTTTTTTTTTTGTTGCAACTGAATTCTCAGTACTATTACTTGTCTGTCTCAATAGTTTTGTATATCTAGAGGCTATAGTTAATAGCCTAGATCAGGGGTGGGCAACCTTTTTCTACCGAGGGCCGCATTAAAAAAGTTTGGGGACTGACGGGCCGCATACATTATTTTTTTTTACTCCCAATTGAGGAATTACAACAACAATTAGCAATTTCTTGAACTAATTTTACGAATAATTTTTTAAAATTTTGTTATTGTCTTTTTACATCACAACATTTCACCACAAATGTACAATTGTACTTAATGTGAAGCATTTAACTGTTTACATCCGTGCATAATGTTCTGTAACTGTAGAACTAGCTTACTAGTTGTTTTGTTCTTGCGACTGCTATAAAATTACAGTCAGTGACCATCGACCTGTTCTAACACTTCATAATTTTCAAACAAACGAAATAGAAAGTGTTCACAGATGAATTAGATTCCGAATAATGTGACGGCTTCGCAGCAAAGTTTTCTTGAGTATGGGAATACAGCTTCTGGCAGTCATTAAACTTCTGTGGAAGAACTCACTGGAATTATTCTTTCAGGTCATAATTTGCTTGGAGGTATGTCATCTGGAGCTAAATCAGCTTCTGCATTAAATGGTGAGCTGATGGTATTGAAAACTAGTTCCAAGATCTTGACGTCTTAAAATTTGCTTTCAAATTCCACAATCAAAGAATCCAAATAAGTCTTGTAATTTCATCCACTTCACTAGAAATAGTCTTACCATTTAGCTAAGGAAAATGATAAGACCCGATTTCACTCGCTGCTTCAAGAAGTGGAATAACTTTGTTTGAAAAGATTTAAGATGCAGATACATTTTATTTGCAAACAAAACATGGCAATATATCCAATAATAAACATGAAGTCTGTCTTCAACTCTTCATTAGAAATATTAGTAACAAAGTCAAAGTCAATGTCCTTTAATGAACCTAACTATATCTTCCTTGAGATTCCATATTCTTCTAGGCCAGGGGATACTACTGTGTAACCGAACATCGGAATGTTTTGTTTCAAATCTTCAAGTACTTCTCGGAACTGCCAGTCATGGCCGGCAGATAATTGGAGGCCCTTGGCAAAGTGAATTTGGTGGCCTCAAATAAAATAAAATAAAAAATCGACAACAGTAAAATTATTCAATTTATTAAAAACCTATTGTACTTCAACAATAACATTGAGGACAAGTTTCGCTATTTCTTCTCTAAAATAAGAAGGGAGAAGCCAATGCAAGATCCTCACCTATTGGAGACCCTAAGCACTATGTCTAGGCCTAAGGCTGGCCCTGTGCAAATAATAAGATCATTGAGAAATCAATTCCAACAATATATTTGATATTCAATGCCTTATTTTATTAAAAAGCCTGTTTTTCTTAGTCAAAGCACGAGCTCCGTTAGTTGTTACACTTGTACACGCCGACCAGACACTTTCAACACAGTTTTTGATAGAATTGAATAAATACTGGCTTGTGTTTGTCTTTGGCTGAATGTTTCGAAATATTGCCAATAAAAATAATCTTCGTTTACTTTAAACTTTTTAGAATAACGTTTAAAGACAATGTTTCTTTAGCCTCTTCATAATATGTGATGAGAATTAGAAGTTTCAACTATTTCTAGATCTGTAGATATTTACAATTATTTATATAAATATATTTGCATTTTTATTTGTGTAATGTGTGGGAACACCTGATTTCTTTAAGCGTCGGCGGGCCGCATAAAACACTTCGGCGGGCCGCATGTGGCCCGCAGGCCGTAATTTGCCCACCCCTGGCCTAGATAATATAATTTGGGATCACAAAGTACCACTGGACTAACTTGCCAGTACAGTAGAGGTCACTGGTCTTATGACCTATCCTAATACTTGGTCACAGGAGCTATTGGAGGATGGCTGCCTGGTGGTTGTGTGGTATTCGCCCTGGAGTGTCGTCTCGATGCTTTGGGGTTTTGTCACAGTCTCGGTTGACATTGCCTGTTAATATGTTCACCTCGGGTTAAGAGGGTGAAAAAAAACACGTGAAACTCTTGATATAGAAACAGGAAGTGAAGAAAGACACTAAATTGACTTTTAGGGCAGTCAGTAGTATCTTTTGGTCCGGTGCAGTTGTGACTTAAGAGAGTCGATTACTAACTTTGAGTTAAGTAGTATCTTTTGAGTAGTCGAAGCCAGTAGTCTTTTGAGACAGTACACGTATTTTGTTTCTCTGGACTTAGAGCACGGCTCTCAACCTGTGGGTCGCGACCCCCTTGGTGGTCGATTGACCATTTGCCAAGGGTCGCCAGAGACCATCGAAAAAATATTAATAGTTTTGTCCATTCTTCTATTGCTGTGTGTCTGAGCTGGGGGGGGGGGTGTCGCGGCAGAGTGTGGGATTGTAAAGAGGGGTCGCCGAGCTTAAAAGGTTGAGAACCGCTGACCTAGAGAGTCAAGTAGTTACTTTGAAGTTTATTGTTACCCGCTGTGATGCGGACGCGATTTAATAAGATTTAGTATATTGGATATGTTTCGTGCCTCTGTCATGCGGACGCGACTGTATTCTTGCATTGGATCATTTTTGTAACTGCCATGAAGCATGCGACACATTGTTTTAATTAAATAAATGTTAGATCAGGGTGGAGGACACGCACTAACCATGAGTTATATCAATTATATGAAGACCCACCAATAGTGAACGAAATAAAAAAGAACAGACTACGTTGGGCAGGTCACATTGAAAGAATGTCAGACAACAGAGGGGCGAAACTCGTATACAGGCAAAAACCAAAAGGCAGGCGACCCAAAGGCAGACCCCGAATGCGATGGATAGATGACGTGGAAGCAGATCTGAAGCAGCTAGGGGTTAGGGCGTGGAGACGAAAGGCCCAGGAGAGATCTGAATGGAAGGATGTGTTAAAGCAGGCCAGAGCCCTCCATGGGCTGTAGCGCCACTGGGATGGATGGATGGATGGATGTTAGATCTTGTCTGCCAAAATTGGACTCATTCAATCTATACCATTTGTGTTGGTCACAGTGTCAAGTGTGATCTCCAGGAAGCACGAACCCAGCATTCCACGACATTCGCATTCTTCAACATTTACACCATTTTAACCTTTTACAGGGTTTGAACCCTGCCCCCCCCCCCCCCCCCCCGCAGGACGACGGGGTGTTTGAGCTTGGATAAAAAAATCTGAAGAAACTTCCACAAAAAGTCAACAAAACAAATGAACATGCTATTATATTACGCACATGAAGTGTCTACCAATATATAGACAAGCAAATTTAAAAAAGAAATGCTTTAAAAAAAACAGAGCTTATATAAGTGGAAGAACTCTACATTTACAAACATTAATCTCAATACTGTAAGATTTATCTTCCCTTTTCGATTAAAAACTAATACTTATTAATACTAATTAATTGACCTTAAAAAAAAAGTCGATTCATTGTTTGCTAGGTACAATACATAATTGTGTAAAGTTTCAACTTCATCCGAGAAGGAGGAGTGCCGGAGGAATAACGCGTACAAATCTTGTACAAGGCAAGAGTGATTTAATATAAGCTTTGTACAAAATTAACTCAACATTCTTTATTACACAGCAACTTTCTGGACACCAGTTATAATACGATTTCTTTTAGGTTAACAAGTAGAGGAAATAAAATCTTCGTTTTTCAACAGTACTTCCAGCATTCGTCAAAATGACATTGAAAAAAAAAAAAGATACACATTGTGTTTTGTTTGAAAAATGAATTTACAGATGGCCGCGGTAATTATTAAAAAAAAAAAAGAAAATGAGGGTCAAGGAAGGGAATAGTAAGGTTAGGTGAATTGTTTTCCAAATTCTTGTCTGTAACACAATACAGGCAGGCCTGATTTCTGACAATAAAATAGACATCCACCGGTACAATAGAAACAACGATACATGATTTAGTATCTTAAGGACCATTCCTTAGTTCAGCGGTTCTCAAACTTTTAAGCTCGGCGACCCCTTTTTACATTCTCCCATTCCGCCTCGATCGTCCCTCTTCCAAACACACACATACAGCAATAGAAGAGTAGACAATAACTATCCATATTTTCGATGGTCTTAGGCGACCCCTGGCAAATCGTCAATCGACCCCCCAAAGGGGTCGCGACCCACAGGTTGAGAACCCCTGCCTTAGTTGCTAGCATTCAATGCGGCATTAGGACATGTACTTATCTGACGTGAGTCTGGTCGTTTAGAACCGCAGGGCTGGATCTAAGCAAGTGGAGACCCCAGGGTAGGATTTTTTTTTTTGAGTCCCCAAATCTTTTTGAAAACTTTAATATTAGATTTGCTTATTAATAATAATACTTACATCTAAACATTATTTTAAAGAATACAAAGATTGCTTGTCAATTTCATTTCATTTTCCTTTTTTTAATTAATAAAAAAAATTGAATATTCACATTTTATTGCGAAAATTTTTTTGAGTTTGTAGATGGTAAGGCCATGGGTTGACGTATTGTATGTAAAAATTGTATTGTAAAAAGGGGTCGCCGAGCTTAAAAGGTTGAGAACCGCTGTTGTAGATGGTAAGGCCATGAGGTGACGTATTGTATTGTAAAAATGCAGAAAGAAAAATATTTGAACAAAAAAACGACTTTTCTGACTCATTGACATTTGAGTTTTCTAAAAATCTTCAACGTAGAGTTGTAGAGTTCCCGGGGGCAGTAGCCCCGCCGGCCATGTCTTAAATCCGGCCCTCGGTATACGATTCACGTTTTTCCCAAGTTCGAAGCCTGCCCGCCGTCATCAGTGTCATGTTGGACAAGGGAAGATATGCCTGAAGGGGAGATAATCTACTAACCTTATTTCTAAAAGAACTGTATTTCATTCAAAGCCATTATATTATCAAAAAACGCAAAGATTACGATTACTGAGAAAACTGTTTCTGTTTAATGTTAGTGAAAAGGACTTGGCTATGTTTTATCACGCTCATATCTGCAATATTTTAAGTTTTAATATGACTGCCTGGTATGGCAATCTGAGCATTACAAATAAACTCCATAGAATTCTAAATGCTGTTGGTAAAGTCATCGGAAAAAAAAAAAAAAAAAAAAAACATTTGGCAGCTGTTTGAGACAAACATCCCCCAAAAAGCTAAAAAGATTCTAGAAAAAAAAATCACCCATCACAAAAGAGATACACGACACCGATAGCAAAGACAAACAGACACAAACACTCTTTTGTTCCCCTGGCAATCAAATCATAAAATAGAAACAATTTGATATAAACTTTGTCACATGTAAATTATGAGTGAGTCTGGTATGAATGTACATTTTGATTTTTTTTTAGTTACAATGTTTTGTTTGGTGTAATGCACAAATTGTAAGACATATTTCCTCACGGACAATAAAGATTATTATTATTATCTGTTTTTTTGTTGTTTTTTTTTTCAGAGATTTTTGAGATGCAAACTCCAGAAACCATACCAATATTTTGGATGGAATAATACAGGATCAAGTCATTCCGACATGTAAGTCTCGCAGGGTAATATGCAGTAAACAAATGTCCCCTCCGCGAGCACGCTGCTCTGCCTCATCGTGGAAACGACCATTAGAGGAAGTGGTTAGGCTAAATGGGTAGCAACACAAGACTCCAGTGGGGATGCCCACCCATTGCACGGGCGGAGCCGCAAAAGAGTCCCCATTACCTGTCCCACATCCATGCGCTGCTCCTCAAGGGACCGTTACATAAAAGGCGAGTCCCCCACGGTTAGCTTGGTATAACGAAGGAAAATGGCGGAGGCTCCCGGTGTCCTCGGCCTTCGGCCATGTTCAGCCAAGCATGCGTCGGGGGCCAAAGGCATTGCTTTACATAGGCATTGATTCGGGTCTCTCTCAAACAGAACTGTGTTCCCACAGGTTTTTGTTTTTTTAACTGTTTGGCGACCAAACAGGGTTTTTTGTTTTTCAAACTTAGAGCTCGAAGAGCCTTCGGTTCAGCTCTTAAGATGATCAAACGGTTATGTTCCACTCCTTAACGGAGAGCTATTCTCCCCTAATCTTCGTAGCGGCGCCTCCGTTAATACGTCCGTCCTACACCACTCGGCCACCGATGTTCATGCTGGTAGGCCTTGTTTTCAAACAAACAAACAAACAAAAAAATTACTGCTAAAAATGCTGCCTCGTTATGGACTATAAGTATCCAGAGGCGGAGTAGTATCACAGAATGAATGGGTTGGACAGTATCATGGGCTGAATAGTACCACATTATGGGCTGAATAGTACCACATTATGGGCTGAATAGTACCACATCATGGGCTGAATAGTACCACATTATGGGCTGAATAGTACCACATCATGGGCTGAAAAGTACCACATTATGGGCTGAATAGTACAACATCATGGGCTGAATAGTACCACATCATGGGCTGAATAGTACAACATCATGGGCTGAATAGTACCACATCATGGGCTGAATAGTACAACATCATGGGCTGAATAGTACCACATCATGGGCTGAATAGTACCACATCATGGGCTGAATAGTACCTCATTATGGGCTGAATAGTACAACACAATGGGCTGAATAGTACCTCATCATGGGCTGAAAAGTACCACACCATGGGTTGAATAGTACCACACCATGGGTTGAATAGTACCACATCATGGGCTGAATAGTACCACACCATGGGCTGAATAGTACCACACCATGGGTTGAATAGTACCACATCATGGGCTGAATAGTACCACATCATAGGTTGAATAGTACCACATCATGGGCTGAATAGTACCACATCATAGGTTGAATAGTACCACATCATGGACTGAATAGTACAACATCATGGGCTGAATAGTACAACATCATGGGCTGAATAGTACCACATCATGGGCTGAATAGTACCACATCATGGGCTGAATAGTACCACATCATGGGCTGAATAGTACCACACCATGGGTTGAATAGTACAACATCATGGGCTGAATAGTACAACATCATGGGCTGAATAGTACAACATCATGGGCTGAATAGTACCACACCACGGGCTTGTTAATGTATAGTTCGTCCATCGTGGTTCGATGATGACCACTTTGTCATCCAGGGGGGCTGAGGGCTTTGCACTCTGGGTTTTAATAATACTATATGATAGTACTACATCATGGGCTGGATAGTACCGCATCCTAGGCCGGATGTGGCCCGCAGGTCGTAGTTTTGGCCTCACTGTTCTAAATCATCAACGAACTGCTTGATGAGACAAAAAAAAATTAACGACATTTTTCACTAGTTGTTGCAAACATTATTTGATGAACTATTGACCATGAAGATCTTTTATTTGATAACACAGCCTCTCCAGGACCCTGATAGCCAGTCAAGCGTGTAAATTTGGAGTACCTCAGTGCCTGCAAGAAGCCAGTGAGCAGTACAGGTCGTGGATGGATAACCCCAGTATTAACCCGTGAGTATTTATTATTCTTTTCATGATTTTAAAAGATTAAAAATATTTTTCGTACATTTTTTTGCCTCTAAAAAGACTAAATAAAAATGATGATTTGAGACAATTGTTCATTAAAAGTAATGTACCCTTTTCAGGGTTCCCGGTCATTTCATCCCCTGGTCACTTCATCCCCCGGTCACTTTATACCCGGTCATTTCATCCCCTGGTCACTTCATCCCCCGGTCACTTCGTCCCCGGTCATTTCATCCCCTGGTCACTTCATCCCCCGGTCATTTCATACTCGGTCATTTCATCCCCTGGTCACTTTATACCCGGTCATTTCATCCCCTGGTCACTTCATCCCCCGGTCACTTCACCCCCGGTCATTTCATCCCCTGGTCACTTCATCCCCTGGTCACTTCATACCCGGTCATTTCATCCCCTGGTCACTTCATCCCCCGGTCACTTCACCCCCGGTCATTTCATCCCCTGATATTTTCATCATCTGATCATTTTTATCTAACAAATTGTAATTTTAAAAATCATGAAATGAGCAATATTTAATGTATTCATTTTATTATTTAAATTACAAAATTGTAATAGACAATATGTTTACAAAAAAAAATAAAGCAAAACTTATACAGGCGACATGATATCCCGAGGATGGGTGAACTCCGCCTTTATTAGAAAAAAATAAAACCTCATTTCAAGGCTAAAAATGACGCGCCCATTTTCAAGAAAGAGCGATTGAAAAATAAAATAAAGTGAAACATGGTCGTACTTGCACCACACCTTGGCCTTTGGTGATAAGTTACCAGCGGCTTGGTCATAATTATTCTAATCGCACTTCTATTTCTCAAATGATTTTTTACTACTTCCACCAAACCTTGGCCTTCGATCCGAATAATATTATGATATTACAACCCCCACGTCCAAAAGAAGCGCTATAGCTAAGTACACACCCATATTTACAATATAATATAAGATTTCTCATTAAGAAAACAAAGTGGAAGAGGAAACACAAGTCATAAAAATGTCAAAAAGCATTCTACATAATCATATTTATATATAAAATATTTAATTGGGGATGAAGTGACCGGGGATGAAGTGACCGGGGGATGAAGTGACCGGGGGATGAAGTGACCAGGGGATGAAATGACCGGGGGATGAAGTGACCGGGGATGAAATGACCGGGGATGAAATGACCGGGGATGAAGTGACCGGGAATGAAGTGACCGGGGATGAAATGACTAGGGATGAAGTGACCGGGGATGAAATGACCGGTCACCCCTTTTCAGACATATTGATCTAGACTCTAGCTAGACTCTAGAGAATAGATGATGTAAAGGTTATCTGTTTTACTTTGCCCAACTGATTCCATTTTACTGCCAAGAGAACAAAATAACTTTAGCTATTTTTAACTTTTGCATAGAGCAACTTTTTACGTTTGTGTCTGTATTTGTATTTGTTTGTTCAGTGTCTGTTTTATTTGTCTGTTCAGTGTCTTGTGTCTTGTCTGTGATGGTAAAACATAAAGTCATGTCTCAACCATGTTTTTTTTTTTTAAATATTGAAAATCTTTGTACCTTTTTATAAAACAATGTTTTATCGAATAAGTAAAAAGTTTATGTTGATTTTGCTACATTCCAATATCCACACAGCATGACTCGGGCAGAGATGTGTTTACTGAGCGCCTAAAGGCAGCACGGAAAAACCTTCTCCTAGATACCCCCTCCCCCCACTGGTCCACAACTGAGATTGGACCAAAGCGCTCTGAGCATGCTATAAGCATGAAAGTAGCGCTATATAAAAGCCATAATTTATTTATTAATTTTATTTCTATAAAAAAAGGAGGTGGGGGGCGGCATTTATTATTTTACACGCAGGCGGCCACAACCCTCGCGGCCATCCTAAATATTTTAAATTGTGTCTACAAACATCTGGACCTACCGAACACTTATGTAAGATTGTTCTTTATTGATTTCTCATCAGCTTTTAACATGTAATACTTTTATAAAAAAAAAAAAAGTTTTACTTCACGCTGTGACTAAAGAGTTATGGGACTCTTGTTTCGTTATGTTTAAGCCCAAAACATTATTTGATAAGGAAACATTTCTAAACGATAACAAGGTTACAAAGACAGTTTGTGTGGAGACACAAACTCAAAATCGGTCCCTGAAGTGGTCCACCCAGGCAGGTAAAAAGGCAGGCTTCAATATTTTCAGAAAGAACATCAGAATGAAATTCTATCAAAGACGAATGACAGAGAAGAATGGAGAAAGAAGGTTGACGGATCCTGTGTGGTGCCGCAGCGGTCCACAGACCAAAAAATAGGTTAAAGTGAATGTGAAGTTAGATGTGAACCTGGCCTAACTAATGTCTTATAATGAATATATAATTGCTCTAATTATTTTGTAAAGGGACAATTTAATATTTCTTATGAAAAAAACATTTCCGTAAAAAAACCACCTCCTTGAGTTCGGTGTACAGTTTACAATTGTACAGAATTGCAGTTCTCACGATAATATGAAAAACTACTTATTAATTGTTGTTCTAGCTTGGCGAGGGATGTAGTGCCTATTAAATAGATTTTTTCTCTTTAAAGAAAAAAAGAAAACTTTTTATTGGTGTAAATGTATGCATACTGAATACATTTTTTCTCTTAAAGTAAACACTTTTTTTGGTGTAAATGTAGTAGTAAGTATAGCTTACTTTACTTACTTAACTTAGCAATACAAATGTAAAAAAAATAAAATAGGCCTATTTCTTTTGACAAAAAATCTAAAACCATTTGCATTAATGTGATTAAAATATGGTGAATTATTACCTCCCCAACTAAGGAGCCTCCAGTGTTTGTTACTATTAATAGTGAATAGTTGTAAAAGTGGTGTATTTTTATGAAAAAAGAAAAAGGTAGCCGTTGCATCAGAACTTTGAATGGTCTAAAATATTATGATGTCGGCTTTTCACTATCTTTTCGGGACGGACGGACGGACAGATATTCCACACAAAACTAATAGCGTCTTTTCCCCTTTAAAACGTAGTGGCAACTAGGTTATAATCATACAGAGAGCATTGATGAGTCGTTTCTTGGACAAAGTCATTGTTGGCAATAGCTTGACAGAATATACCATAGTAACAAGGGAAGTTAATATGTTATTATGGTATAAAGCAAATAGCTGGCGTTACACTGTATTTAACTACAGTAGACATTTACTGTAACGTATGCAAGTCAAAACGAAATATATGCCATCATACTATTTGGTGGATCCTTTGTATGTAATCATGAATTGATTTACATATTAGTTAAATTTTCCCACCCACTAATAGACCTAATAACGTTTACTAAATAGTACATTTAGAATAGAAAATCACGTATCTAATCAGGTAGAGAGAATAACAAAATATTTAACAGGCAAAGAACAATAATCTAAATAACATGATCTATTTATGTAGTATGTTACTTTTGATTTATTTATATGCACATCTTTATTAATTACTGTTATTAATATTTTCATTATTTAAAAATGTAACAATTTCATATTTAGTTTTAAAAAACCTGTTTTAACATTTTAAGATTAATGATCTTTTATAGATTTCACACTCTGACTATATCGTTACGTCTAAGCCAGGGATTCTCAACCTGTGGATCGCGACACCCTTGGGGGGTCGATTGACGATTTGCCAGAGGTCGCTAAAGACCATTGAAAAAAATTGATTATTTTTTCTATTCTTCTATTGCTGTGTGTGTATGCGGGGGGGGGGGGGGTCGCGGCAGAGTGGGGGGATTGTAAAAAGGGGTCGCCGAGCATAAAAGGTTGAAAACCGCTGGTCTAAGCCCAAAACATTATTTGATATGAGTAAAGTATAAAAAGCTGTACCTTAGGATATAATAATTTTCTCTTTTGAGTAACATCAGTATTATATTGGGCAAAAAAAGTATCCAGTAGGAATCTCACATTTTTAAATATTTTTACAGTCAATATGTTTTTATTTCGGTCCAGGGGCGGACAGGGTGCTAAAATCGGGCCGTGTATTTCGATACTATACGACCCACATAGACGTAATAAAGCGTGACCTCAAACCAGTGAAAATCAATACTGACCATTGGGAAGACATAGCTCTAGACCCCACCAGATGGAGAGAGACAGTGACCAAGAAAGCTTTGGACAGTGAAAGTACATGGGTCTCAGCTCAGGAAGAAAAACGTACAGTTTGAAAAACGGCCAGCTCCTCTACCACCGAAATAAAGGCCACCTTAACCTGCGCTATCTGTGGACGGGAGTGTCTCTCCAAATTAGGGCTACACAGCCACACGAGGAAGTGTGCTCTGAGATGAACCATAGTCGCTCTACGACTGAAGGAGGTCAATATGACCCACAAATTGTATATCATTTGATGGACATCCGTTTCTGGGTCTACTTGTCCTAAAAAATCATTCTATTAAGTTTGATAATGTATCGATAACTGAACGCATGCATAAAATGAACTCTTTTACAGAAATATAGTAGGCCTTATGTTTCCTTTCAATCGCTATAAAGATATTAAGCCTACTAGTAGCACTGTCTACGGATGTAGACTATTACATTATTTCGGAAAATGTGTTAAATTAAATTAGCATTATACTGTAGATTCTGTAAAGGATTATTTTTCAACACAACGCTCAGAGGGCCACTTTTACTAGATAATGTTATAAAGCAGTGATGCCCAACCTAATTCAACCCGCGGGCCATTTTTATTTCCGACACTCGTGTCGCGGGCCACATGAACCAAAAAGTAGGCCTACAAAAACGATATTAACCTGAAACCCGTAGAGCCTGTGCTTCATTAATTAATGGGATATTTGAAATGTATCTTTTTTTTCACCGCGTCAGAAGATGGCTTCATTTCTTTACTTAAATATCAGCAACATTGGGCTTCATTTCTGTACTTACAATATGAGCAACATTGTAGCTAGCTTTACATCCGAGTCATTTTCCTGTCTCTTTTTGGTAAATATTCCCATCAATCCTCCAAATTCTAGGCTTAGTTTAACTATCTTTTATTCGCGGCTCAAACCAAGAATGCCGTCATATTTGTTTCATAATGTCGTTTATATGTTGTTGTTTTTTTTTAAATAGCCACACTTAATAAAACAAATATGTTGGCTTATTATCATGTTCCACAAAAAAGTAAAAAACCGTTCACTTTTCCTGGTAGAAAACGTACATTCTACACTCAGATACCTATTTCATAAACGCACTAATGTTAAATGTCATGGAACTTATCATCAGGAGAAAAATAGATGGCTCTAAGCCCCTAACGTAAGTAAAGATACATTTTAAAAATTGTTTTGGAAAAAGGGGGGATTTTCTACACTATGTGCCGACATTTCGGCGGGCCGGATGGACTCACGTCGCGGGCCGGATCTGGCCCGCGGGCCGTACTTTGGGCATCACTGTTATAAAGCGTTTAACAAGTAAATACGTTCTTATGAAGCATTCTTGTG
The DNA here is from genome assembly GCF_947242115.1 of Biomphalaria glabrata. NCBI lineage: Eukaryota > Metazoa > Mollusca > Gastropoda > Planorbidae > Biomphalaria > Biomphalaria glabrata. The sequence goes on along the minus strand of NC_074725.1, from coordinate 32,098,479 downwards.
GTCCGTTAGGTGGCCCATTTCGGGCCCATTTCGGTACCGGACCACCGGTATAGCCAGTCCGCCCCTGTTTCGGTCTATATTTAAATGGGTGTCCTAGTAGTATATTGTGCCCTAGTTGTATCATGTGTCCTAGTAGTATCATGCTTCCTAGTAGTATCATGCTTCCTAGTAGTATCATGTGTCCTAGTAGTATTATGTGTCCTAGTAGTATCATGTGTCCTAGTAGTAACATGTTTCCTAGTAGTATCATGTGTCCTAGTAGTATCATGTTTCCTAGTAGTAACATGTTTCCTTGTAGTAAAATGTGTCCTAGTAGTATCATGTTTCCTAGTAGTAACATGTGTCCTAGTAGTGACGCCACTGTGTCCTAGTAGTATCATGTATCATAGTAGTATTATGTGTCCTAGTAGTATCATGTTTCCTAGTAGTAACATGTGTTCTAGTAGTGACGCCACTGTTTATCATAGTAGTATCATGTGTCATAGTAGTATCATGTGTCATAGTAGTGACGCCAATGTGCCCTAGTAGCATCATGTGTCCTAGTAGTATCATGTGTCCTAGTAGTATCATGAGTCCTAGTAGTGACGCCACTGTGTCCTAGTAGTATCATGTGTCCTAGTAGTGACGCCACTGTGTCCTAGTAGTATCTTGTGTTCTAGTAGTATCATAAGTCATAGTAGTATCATGTGTCCTAGTAGTGACGCCACTGTGTCCTAGTAGTATCATGTGTCATAGTAGTATTATGTGTCCTAGTAGTATCATGTTTCCTAGTAGTAACATGTGTTCTAGTAGTGACGCCACTGTTTATCATAGTAGTATCATGTGTCATAGTAGTATCATGTGTCATAGTAGTGACGCCAATGTGCCCTAGTAGCATCATGTGTCCTAGTAGTATCATGTGTCCTAGTAGTATCATGAGTCCTAGTAGTGACGCCACTGTGTCCTAGTAGTATCATGTGTCCTAGTAGTGACGCCACTGTGTCCTAGTAGTATCTTGTGTTCTAGTAGTATCATAAGTCCTAGTAGTATCATGTGTCCTAGTAGTGACGCCAATGTGTCCTTTTAGCATCATATGTCCTAGTAGTGACGCCAATGTGTCCTTTTAGCATCATATGTCCTAGTAGTGACGTCACTGTGTCCTAGTAATATCATGTGTCCTAGTAGTTACAACTGTGTCGTAGTAGTATCACGTGTCCTAGTAGTGACACCACTGTGTCCTAGTAATAACATGTGTCCTAGTAGTGATGCCACTGTGTCCTAGTAGAATCATGTGTCATAGTAGTATCATGTGTCCTAGTAGTGACGCCACTGTGTCCTAGTAATATCATGTGTCCTAGTATTGACACCACTGTGTCCTAGTAATATCATGTGTCCTATTAGTGACCACTGTGTCGTAGTAGTGTCATGTGTCCTAGTAGTGACGTCACTGTCTCCTAGTAGTATCATGTGTCCTAGTAGTGACCACTGTGTCCTAGTAGTATCATGTGTCCTAGTAGTGACGCCACTGTGTCCTAGTAATATCATGTGTCCTAGTAGTAACGCCACTGTGTCCTAGTAGTATCGTGTGTCCTAGTAGTGACGCCACTGTGTCCTAGTAATATCATGTGTCCTAGTAGTGACGTCAATGTGTCCTAGTAGTATCATGTGTCCTAGTAGTGACGCCACTGTGTCCTAGTAGTATCATGTGTCCTAGTAGTGACGTCACTGTGTCCTAGTAATATCATGTGTCATCTTATTCTCGGGCTCAATGAGCCATTTGGCACGACGTGCTACGCAAGGCTGTATAAGAGTAGGGTGAGATAATCTTACTTGAAGGAACGTCTGTAATTTACAAGACAGGATAGGATAACTGTTCCTGGGAATCGCACGATTAAACAGAGAGTAGTTTCCCCTTTTATTATTGAAACAGTTTTAGTGTTTACGTATAGCATATAGATCTATATACAGGGTGGCCGCTAGAAGAGCGGAAAATTTGTCAAACAGCTAAGTTTTTTTTTTAACCAAGAAAAAGTTTTTTTTTTAAAGGCATGTTACAATTTAATAAGTTGGGTGGCTGAGCGGTTTTGGGTTCGAATCCTGGTGAAGACATGTATTTCTTTATTTCGGGATCTTTAGGGCGCCTCTGACGCCACCCAACTTTAATGGGTATCTGACATTATTTGGGTAAAAGTAAAGGCGGTTGGTCGTTGTGCTGGCCACATGACATCCTCGTTAACCGTGGGCCACAGAAACAGATGACCTTTTTTCATTTGCACTATATATATAGACGACAAGGGGAACTTTTTATTTTATTTATTTATTTATTTTTTTTACTAAATTTTAAGGAAGTATTTAAAAGATTAGAAATAACCAACCATTTTATGACCAAAAAGCTAGATCTAGCTTGATTAACATAAAGTAATTAATACTGATTTTCAGAATTGTTTAATTCAATAGTTGGAGGTTTGTCACGACATAATAACACAATTGAAAAATCAGCTCACAGGTCTATTTATATATAATTGTTTATATTACAAATATAAATGCTCAAAATGTCGTCCGTGTAGGCCTACTTAAGAGCAGGGACTTAGCCTAGAAATCCAAGCTCGTGTAGAGTTTTGAAGGGTAACTTGTCAGATCTAGTTGGAAGCTCTTCCCAATCTCGTTTTCAAATCATTACTAGAGTTTATGTCACGTCGACATTTCTGAAGCTTTGTTAATATCAAACTCGAGACGCAGTCATTCATGGCATTTAAAAGTCTGGACTTCTGGATCTTGCTATTCCTGATTTGACCCTCAAATGTTCCGCTGTTCAATCAACCTCCCATGGATCTTGCTATTCTGACCCTCAAATGTTCTCCTGTTCAATCAACTTCCCATGGATCTTGCTATATTGACCCTCAAATGTTCCGCTGTTCAATCAACCTCCCATGGATCTTGCTATTCTGACCCTCAAATGTTCCGCTGTTCAATCAACCTCCCATGTCTCTTGCTATTCTGACCCTCAAATGTTCCGCTGTTCAATCAACCTCCCATGTATTTTGTTTTCTTTTCAGAATCGACACCAACTTCCGATCTTTCGTTTCGTGCTACGCTGTCTCCAGAGGTGACTGGGACGAGTGGAATTTTACATTCACAGTAAGTTATAAATAGAAAGTTCAAAAGTCAAAGGGGGGGGGGTCATAAAATGACGTCATAGACCGTGAAACAAAAAAAGGCGGAGCTATACGAGACGCGAGCGGAAGGAAGTTTTGGCTTTTAGGCTCACGTTTCAAAGTAAAAAAAAAATGTCGCACCGTTATTGGAGAAATTAATTTACGGGAAATGGGGGGAGGGGGGGGGGGAAGGATAACTAAAACAGTTTTTTTTTAATGTTTTGGACGCGCGGTGGCTGAGTGGTAAAGCGCTTGGCTTTCGAATCGGGGGGTCCCGGGTTCTAATTCTGGTGAAAACTGGGATTTTTATTTTCGAAACCTTTGGGCGCCTCTGAGTCCACAAAGTTGTAATGGGTAGCTGACAATAGTTCGGAAAAAGTAAATGTGGTTGGTCGTTGTGCTGGTCACGTGACAAACTCGTTAACCGTGGACCGCTGAAACAGAGGACCCTTTACATTCTTTGCCCCATAGATCGCAAGGTCTGAAAGGGGAACTTTACATTTTTATGTTTACGTTGTGCATAGTATTTGCTGTTAATGTATGGCTGTATGCGCGCTGGACTGTCGTTTGGTCGTCTCAAAGATCATGGGTTCATACCCTGCCATCTCCCATCGTCCTGTGGGAGGTTTGGACAAAGATATAGATTATCTTCAACTCGGAAGGAAGATTCGAAACATGTAAAACATTTGACATGTTGCCCCCTATGTAGGCCTAGTTTAACTCTTTCTCTCCTAACTGACGATACCAACGTTGATTCCACCAGAACGTGTTAAATAATAACGGAGAGAAAGAGTTAAAAAGTGTGCAAATATATTATTGTGAGCACTTTGTAGTCAACTAAAATCAAATTTACAAGTTTTTAAAAATTATTTGTTTCAAAATCTCGCCTTAAAAACGTTTGGGCAATTTTCTTTTGTTTTTCTTTAGGTTCCTTTATATGGCTTCCACATTTCTCTACATCGCTTTCTCTTCATTTTGTTTCTTCATGACTGTATTTTAAGACCTTTCGATCATTTGCGACCAGATGATGTAAAACTCATGTCTTTCTATGGAAGACGGTTAACGAGGGTGTGATGTGGCCAGCTCAGTGACCAATTACCTTTAATTTTTTAATATATATCAGATACCCATTAGACTTTGGTGAACTCATGAGCATAAAAAAAGTTTCTTCATAGGGATTCAAACTCGAGTCCTTACCGTTCGAAAGCCAAGCGCTTCACCATTCGACCACTACGCTGCTAAATGTTAAACTTCCTAAATGTTGGTGTTAAAAAACTGTTTTTTTCTTCTTTTTTTTTAGAAATACCTAGAATCCGAGCTGTCAACGGAGAGGCTGACTCATCTACAAGCTTTGTCCTGTACCCGCCAGCCATGGATACTGAACCAGTAAATTAGATCTTAGTTGTATATCTCATTATAACATCATTTAGCCTGTATCTGTGATGTGACGCCAAATTCACGACCCGTGGGTTATTTCCGGCGTTGATATCCGGCTCTCAAAAGTGATCATTCTACTGGACGGTGTATTTGTTGGAATGTGACTCTTGCGTCTTGACAAGAATTAAGGAAATGTTTAAAGGTCCCGATGACAAAACAGGACATCGTTGGTTTCGCATAATATGGAATCAAGATTGATAATAATTTTCGAAAGTTGAATACAATAACAGCCTCCACTATGGTTTTACTTTTCTTTAGGTCAACCCAATGTCGAAATATTATCAATTTTATGCTTCTAGAAACACATATCCATCTACTTGGCGCTACAGCCTTTGAAGAGCTCTGGTCTCTTTCGCTACAGCTTTTGGAGCGCTCTGATCTCTTTCGCTACAGCCCTTAGAGAGCCCTGGTCTCTAGTCTGCTACAGCCTTTGAAGAGCTCTGGTCTCTGTCGCTCCAGCTTTTGGAGCGCTCTGATCTCTTTCGCTACAGCCCTTAGAGAGCCCTGGTCTCTAGTCTGCTATAGCCTTTGAAGAGCTCTGGTCTCTGTCGCTCCAGTTTTTGGAGCGCTCTGATCTCTTTCGCTACAGCCCTTGAAGGTCTCTGTTCTGCTACAGCTTTTGGAAAGCTCTGATCTCTGTCGCTACCGCCAATAGAGAGCCCTGGTCTCTAGTCTGCTACAGCCTTTGAAGAGTTGTGGTCTCTGTCGCTCCAGCTTTTGGAGCGCTCTGATCTCTTTCGCTACAGCCCTTGAAGGTCTCTGGTCTGCTACAGCTTTTGGAGAGCTCTGATATCTGTCGCTACAGCTCTTAGAGAGCTCTGATCTCTGTCGCTACAGCCCTTAGAGAGCCCTGGTCTCTAGTCTGCTACAGCTTTTGGAGAGCTCTGATCTCTGTCGCTACAGCTTTTGGAGAGCTCTGATCTCTGTCGTTACAGCCCTTGGAGAGCTCTGGTCTCTGGTCTGCTAAAGCTTTTGGAGAGCTCTGATCTCTGTCGCTACAGCTCTTGGAGAGCTCTGATCTCTAGTCTGCTACAGCCTTTGGAGAGCTCTGATCTCTGTTGCTACAGCTTTTGGAGAGCTCTGGTCTCACTACAGCCATTTAAGAGCTCTGACCTTATTTGCACATCCATTCATCCCAGTGGCGCTACATCATATGGAGTGATACCAATTATTTAACTATATCTTTATAACAGTTCATAGAATACATACCAATATTAACAACGTAATAATAATAACATTGATAATTCTCTGTATCCTATGGTATCAAGCCATTGGTGGATCTGACAATACAATAGCGCGTCTCTTCTATTTGTATGGTTGTAGTTTGTAGTTCATAGTTTCTGATACTCTTTCTGAAAATATCGAAATCTGCCTTTTTATCTACTTGAGCGGACCATATCGGGGGCCGATTTTGAGTTTGTGTTTGCCCACAAACTTTCTTTGTAACCTTGTTTTATTTGTAATTGGCAACGCTAAAAGCGTGAAATTGAGCTAAACAAAAACAATTGGTAAAAACATATTTCTAATCGCCCAGATTTATTATGGTTAGTCTAGATCAGGGGTTCTCAACCTGTGGGTCGCGACCCCCTTAGAGGTCGATTGACGATTTGCCAGGGGTCGCCGAAGACCATCAAAATATGGAAGTTTTGGTCTATTCTTCTATTACTGTGTGGATGGGGGTCGCCGCAGAGTGGGAATTGTAAAAAGGGGTAGCCGAGCTGAAAAGATTGAGAACCGCTGGTCTAGATCTATTACAAATTTAATTACATTACATCCAAACTAACTGATACACATTTTCTTTTCATATTTTGGAGCTACGGTCATGGTTCTCAAGATTCCATGCGTTTAAAAAATTGATAATATATGGGTTTTTTTATTGGTCATAAGCCCCTTGTTTAAAATCTTAAAAGTAACGGCCCACATTATAACGCGGCCATCTGTTGTTTTTTTTTGAATTATAGAACCCCTCTACAAGCATGATACAAACTAATTTCCATTTCATTTCAGCTACATGGAGTTAATACTGTCTGAGAATTCCTCGATACGTTTCCACGAGCGTCTGAACGTGATTACGAATGTGGCTTCTAATGACATAGGACGAGCCCTGGCCTGGAACTTCTATAAAACAAACTTCAAGAGACTTAAAGAATTGTAAGTTCCTTTAGAGTTGTCTAAGCAATATTGTCTAGACCAGTGTTTCCCAAACTGTGTTCCGCGAGGTCTGTATAGGCGTTACATGAATGACGTGAATAATTAACGTATAGGCCATGACGAGAATCAATCCCTCTAAAATAAATAAGCAAAGTGTTATGCTAAATACTAATAATGTGCGAAGTGATTCGTTAATGAAAAATTTGAGAAGCACTGATCTACTTCCCTAGTTCCACTTTCCAATTCCCACTCCCTCCCTCTCCCGCCACCCTTTTATTTTCCATTGTTCACTCCCCTTCCAAACATTTCTGTTCCGATTATCTGCCCCTTCTCACAAACCATCCTGCTCCAGTATGGCTGCGCGGGCACGTCTAGAGGCTCCATGGCTGTCGAACTTGCAAACCCAGGTTTTAACTAAAGCAGTCACAATCGTGGTCTTTCAAACCTCCTTCAGTAACAATTCCCTTGAACTCATCATGTTTCTGCCCTTTATCGCCCCCCTCCCCCCGCACTCAATCTAATGTTGTTTTTTTTATAACATATCTTCGCAAAATTCCGTTTCAAGGAATAGTAACGGCAAGGTGCCCTAAAATAAATTGATCACTGAGTTCTCTCAGTAGACAGACGTAGGAGTGCTTGACCTCTGGTCCTCTCTGACGATTTTGCAATATATGTGACCTTACTGGATTAGGTAACACTATTTATACGTAGTGCAACAAACCCCCGAAGCTTCCCCGCTACTAGACGCTGCTGGAATCTGACCGCCTTGGAACCTTGTCCACTTAAGTTCATGAATTCTGATGACGGCTTTCTTGTTTAAACCGGCGAGGCAGCTTGTTTGGACTGGTGTACAGGATCTTAGTCTAATTCCCACCCTGGTACTCAAAGTATCATTGCATTGAACAAGTTATCTCCCTGGTTCAAGGAGTAACTATCCGTCTGTCTGTCTGTCTGTCTGTCTGTCAGTCAGTCAGTAACCGGATGTGGAATAGTTTTAGCTTCTGTTGTTACCCAATCTGCTTCCACAAAACAGATGTTTCCACCAAGGTGACACATTAAGGGCCACACGAGAGGGAAACCACGGTTTCCTAAACACAAATATTTTGGAGAATTTCAACTTTTATTTCTTTTTGTCTGTTTTCAGATATGGTGCCTCATTCTTCAGTTGGCAGAGATTGCTGGCGTCTTTAACTAGCAATTTCAACACAGCAATGGAACTTAAAGAGGTACTGAATTGAACTACTGAATATAATTTTTTTTTTAAAATATAAAAAATATTGTCTTGTAGTCTTTTTATTGTTTGTGTAGGTAGAATGTTGAGGTATCACTTGAATGTGCAGATCGTGTACATACTTCACATCGAAATTTAGATAAGGTTGAAAAGATGTTTCATAGAGAGAATGAGAGAGAAAGAGAGAAATAAGAGAGAGAGAGAGAGAAAAGAGAGATAAGAGAACTATAAGAGAGTGATAAAAGAGACATAAGAGTTATAGATAAGAGAGAGAGAGAAGAGAAATCGGTAGAGTATCGATGTTGATTTTGATTCTAGAATTCCTAGCAGTCAATTAGAAGTGCTTTCTACAGCTCCAAAACATTCAGCTGAGGTATTCTATGTATATCCTTTATTCCCTTTTACAAAGCTTGTATTACTCATTCCGTCTGTCTGTTTGTCTGTCTGGTAAAAAGTTTAAACATGATTTCTCATTCTCAGATCAAATTCAAACTTTGCATAATTATTCATTGAACCTAACAAGA